>NC_143060.1:33485000-33632500 GCF_052426305.1 Pelodiscus sinensis | reverse complement strand
GTAACAGGCAAAGGTAGAACATAATAATCACACCTCTCTTAAGGAAAAGGGATTGCGAAAAGAGGAAATGTCTTTTAAAATATGTTTATTCCTTTCTGCATATCAGGGTGGCTCTTTGGCTTCTATATCACATTATTAAAGACATCTCACTTAATGAAATATAAATACTTCAGACATTTCGGGGTAAAGTGGCATTGGGATTGGGAAGGAGCAGGGAAGGAAGAGGGGAGGTAAGGATTTTTTATCTAAAGTGTTTCTCTTGCCACCCTACAAAGGTTTAAAGGAAACTGTCATGAATCTTTAAAGCACTGTGGATAAAATACAGAAAATCAGACTGCCTAAGCTCCTCTGAAATACACTTGCACTCTATTTTAAGGACCTAAGTGGTGTATAATCGTTATATTGTCCTAAACCTCTTAGATTACTTTTAGCTCCATTTTAAACCTTTTGTTGCCAGGAGTGCTTATACTCTTCTCTGCTGCAGGAATCCTGTCATTTTTGCGACAGAGATATTGCAAAGCTTAATTGTAAACAAAGTAGCAAGCAGTGTTTTTGTATGCTGATGGATGACAATATGCTGGACATCCAGCTGTGCTGGGCAAACCAATGACTTCTACCCCCTCTCCAACTGAGTGAATAAAATAAGTTTTTCATTTGATGCATAACTCAGCTTTCCCACCTCAAAGCTAAGTTAATAATCATCTTTCTCCATTCAGGATCAGTACCACTCGGCAACATATATTTCACTCATGATACCACTGGTTTCCCATGTCCATTAAACAAATAAAAATGTTTGGTTAAAAAAAAAAGGTTACTTTTCTGCATATTTTTCTGTCAAGTCCTGGATATAATATCCCAGTGAAATCAATGGCAATTTGGAAACTAACTTTATTACGAGCAAGATAAGTAAAAGTCTCTCAAGCCCAGTGTGTCCCTGTGACGGGGCACAGCTGCCCCGCACCCGCTGCTGGCAGCAGCTCTGTACAGGGGAGTCAGGGCATGCTCCCAGGCAGTCAAGTAGGGGAGGGGGCACGAAGGAGTCAGAGAGGGATGGCGCCCGGGTGTGACGCAACACTCCGGCGCCAAAGTTTAAAAAGGGCAGTGGCTTTTCTGCAGGGAGAGGAAACGGCACAGGGAGTCAGCCGCCCCACAGGCACATGCGGGGGCACGGCGAGAGGCCAGGACGCCAAGGAAAAGGAGGCTTAGGTAAGGAGAGAGGAAGCAGCCCAGGGCAGGGCTCTCTAATTGCCTGCGGGCTGGCGTGTTACGGTGGGAAGCCCTGCTAGCCGGACTAGACCACAGTGGGTCCACGTCCTTAGGGCCCTGGGCTGGGGTATGTGAGAGAGGGCGGGCCTGGACCCCCCTCTCCCCTACGCCTGAGGCAGGCTCAAAGCGAGCAATGGGGCAACCGCAGCGGAAAAGCGGGATTTAAGGTGGGCCAGACTCTCGTGTCCACTGGGGGATGATGGAAGTGGGACACGAATAAAGGCACAGATTGACTAGCCCTGTGCTTACGACATTACAGTCCCCTTCTGTTTTTTATCTTTAGTTTTGCAGGTTACAGCCAGGCCCACCTTGGGCAAACCAGAATAAAGGTTGAACGAGTCAGTAGCTTGGTACATGTAAATATTTCTAGTAGAGCTAGAAGGAGGATAACAGTTCTGTTTCATGGCAGCTTCTGAGCTTTTGAAATCTGTTTTGTTTTTGTTCTTTATTGGAATTAAAACAGACCCTTTTAAGTGCTTTTGTGGAATTGTGTCAATATCCATTTTTCAGATCGAAGAGTGTGAACGTGTACATGTATGTATGTATGGACTATTCGCTGTGATGCAGGGTGGGGGTGGTGAGGTGGAACAGATTCAAGTCTGCCTGATTTTTGTCCCAGATCACTCTGAGAGATTTTGTTACTCATAATAATGACTGTAATTTGGGGGAAATCACAGAGTGGACCTTTTATGATGTTGAATTGTGGCAAAGGATAATGGACTTGGGTCTCTTTAAAGTTCAGTTTCTTATCTGTTACTTCCTTTCCATTATTTAAAGCCAAGGCTTGAATCTCTGTTCACTTTTTAAAGAATGTGTTTTTGAACTCCTCACTACCCTGTTTTTTCCACGCCAAATCTATGTACTTTAGTAATTATAACCTTGCAAAGCTTATAACTAAAGGTATGTGTCAGTTCAGTTTGTTCAATTTAATGGCTCAACCAAACATTCATCAAAATGTATGCATGCTAGTTAGTTATTGCATCGTGCACATTTACCATATGCTTAGCTTAGTTTTTTCACTATTGGGTTTAGAGTGATTTATAGATATATATTTATATTTTAAAGAGTATACAAGGTGTCACATTTATTGGATTTTAAAGTGAGCAGACACATCACTGTTGCACCCACAGGTGGAGTTTGCCCCAAATTCTGTACAAACTGAGCCATGTGAGGTGTCAAATGAAGGCTTATGCTCTACTGATTCTATCTATGCTACTCATGTAGTTGTATGATGTTTGTATGTGAAGTTATGAATATGGGCTCTGTACTTGTACTGTGAATGTTCTTTGTCTGGGATGGAGCAATGGTCCTGGACTGCCTATTGTGAGGAATGATAGTTCAATGAATGGCTGTGTTAATTAGCACTGCTTCATAGACAATGGCTCGCAGAGTGGCCAATGCACACCTGAGGAATGCGTCTGGAAGCCTGCAGACTAGCCAATGTCTCATGGCTGCTAGTATGTGAAACACAGATAGGTTACTTGATCATGTGACCAGCTCCAAATTGGGATACACCAGGAATATAAAAATCCCATGAGGGCATCTCCATCTTGTCTTCAATCTTGCTCCTGATTCCAGATGCATCCTTGCTAGGGACAGAGAGCTGGGAAGGATTGCTGACCCATCCTGATGCAGGATGTACACCAGAGACTTTTAAGGTAGCAGTTAGTAACAACTCTGCTAAGAAACCACATCAAGAACATGGTGATTGATGTATGTAATGTATTCTCCATAACAATCTTTCTCTCACACTTTTCTTTCTTTTATTAATAAACATTTAGATTTTAGATTCTGAAGTATTGGCCTAGCGTGCTCTTGTGGGTAAGATCTAAAGTGTAAATTGGCCTGGGACTGTGGCTAGTTCTTTGGGACCAGGAGGATCTGTTTGGAGTTGGTGAGATCAGGTTTTATAACCTTTCACCTGTGTATAAGGTCTGGGGCTGATTGTGGCACAAGGAAAGCTGGGGTGTCTGAAGGGTTTTGTTTGTGAGGCTTCCTGCTGGCCAGATTGGCAGCTGAAGTACTCGGTCTGACTGGTTTGTGGCCTATTTGGGAAAGGTCTCCAGTTGAGGGCTGTAAGTAGCCCTGGATTTGAGCAATTTGCCTGGAGCTGAATCTCTCAGCGCTGCCCATATCTGGCCTGGTCCGTCACACAAGGAGAAGAGGGATTCTGTAAAAGAGAATGAATGATCATTACTAAAAAGAACCTTGAGTATTATAGGTGCATAAATACACAGACATCCTTTTATAAAAGGGTTTTTAGATTGCTTAAAATGTTATTACCATCAGTAGCAGAGTAGAATATGGAGGTACACTGTAAAAACAGAGCTTCTAACAAGGCTAGCAATAGAACAGTTTGAACAGTGCTTTGGGACAAAAAGCATTAAATGCGTGCAAGCTATTATCACTATGTGGTGTATTCTTTTCTTAGTGTGAGCACATAATTCCCAAGCATTAACAGGAGTTGTGTGCATAGAGGGGAGACTATGGGTATGTCTTCACAGCAAAATTATTTCAAAATAACTTTACTAGCATCTACACAGACAAACCGCTATTTTGAAATTAATTCAAAATAGCAGAGCGCTTATTTCAAATTTGGTAAACCTCATTCCATGACGAATAACGCCAAATTCAAAATAGCTAATTCAAAATAAGTGCTGTGTAGATACTTATATCGAAATAGGGGGCCTCCAGCCTTCCCAGGGTGCCCTGATGCCCACTCCAGCCTCAACCAAGAACACTCCTCTCCCTCTCCGCTCCCCTGAGCCCTTAAAGGGTTGACTCTGGCCACAGTGCCTGTGCCAGCTCTAAAGCTGCCGGCCCAGAGCCAGCAGTCACTGCCCCCGACCCAGTGGCCCCAAAACATAAGCCAGCAAGCCACTGGCAGCCAGGACTCCACTGCTCCCCGGGAGCAGTCTGCCAACTCCCAGGAGCCTACCAGAGCCCACAGAAGGTGGGCGCCTTCCTGGTCCAGGGTGGAGATCATGAACCTTATTCAGGTTTGGGGAGGATGCCCCCAACGTCCAGGATCTCCGTACTAGACGGAGGAACTCAGTCATCTATGCAAACTCAGGAGTCACATGCAAACCCAGGAGCAGGTTTGCATGACAATCAAGTTGGTCCAGTGAGACCCCCCAACCCTGAGCTTCCCCTCCCTCTGTTTCCCCTGGCTTCCCCCTTCCAGCTCCCTCCTCCCAGGTTTCCCCCTTCCTTCTCCCACCCTCTCTTCTCCCCTCTCCCGCCTCCTTTCCCCAGTCTCACCAGCATTTCATTCCCTCCCACCCCGAGTTTTGTTAAATAGAGAAAGTTTGTGTTCATGAAAATATGTGTATTTTATTTGACATCAGGAAGCCCCCTTAGGTAGGGATAAGTGGAAGGACATGAGGGAGGAATGAGGCACAAGCCCCTAGTGGGGCAGACCAGGGACGCTCTTAGTGCTCCTCAGTGTGGAAGCTCTCCCGCAGGGCCTCCTGGATACTGACAGCCCCCTGATGGACCTCCCAGATGGCAGCCTGCAGAAAGTGCAGCCAGGCTCACAACAACACATCCACGAGTGCTCAGGGATGGCTCCGGCTCCATGTTGCAGAGTGCTGTGGTGGCCCAAGTGAGGGCAACCAGAGCACGCAGAGACAAAATGCTTTGCTATCCCTCATCGAGGTAGGCAAGCAAGCAGGGAAACCTGAGAACCGGCTGTCGGGGGAGGGGGGGAGGGAGAGGTCCCTTTAAACACAGGCCTCAGCCTCAGGCAGCAGCCACACAAAATAACTCCTGACCTGATGCCCTGCTGGACCAGGTTCTGGCTGGCCTTAAATGCAATTCAGCCTCCACTCAGTGTGGACACGCTATTTCGAAATAGCAAAATGCTATTTCGAAATGCATTTTGTGTGTAGACGCATTATTTTGAAGTAACTGATTTCGAATTAACTATTTTGAAATAAAATATTTCGAAATAACGCTGTAGTGTAGACATACCCTATATCTTTCGGTCTTCTTCCCTTATAATACAATCACCAGGGGTGAAGGGAAGTCTGAGGGGTAGACAAAAGTGGTGAAATTAGGTAAAAAGCATATTTACCAAACAATGTTCAGAAAGTGTTCCGAGAATTCGTTGTCATTGAAAATCAGTATAGCTGCCTTTTGGTATCACAAAAAGAAATGGGATGGTGGCAAAAACAGGAGAACTTGACCAGCAGAAGAGAAAGTACAGATGTACCAGTCTCGTTTGCAGTTCAAAATCTCAATAACTTTTGATTAATTGGTTAGATTTCTAGAATACCCCAATTAAGCATCTTGAGACATGTATATTATAATAAAAGGCATTTTTCTGAAGAAAAGAAATATTCTCCAAATTGAAAATACAGTACCCCATCCAAACTAAAAGGAAAAGTGTATGCTGAATGCCCCTTACTCCTCTGTCTGGGAACTGTGGGTTTTACAGAGGTGGAAGAAAAGAAGATAACAGGCAGTAGAAAATAATATGCTGAGAAGAATGCCAGGAAAACACAGGGTAGACAAAATGTTCATGACAGAAATCAGAGGGAAGATGAACTTGGGACTCAGCTGTAGGTAGGCTGGACAACACACTGTTGAGAAGTGTTGGAATGTGATAAAAATGAGAGAACAACAACCAGTAAAGATTGCATGGGAGGAAGAAGACTGACAGAAAGGGCATGGAAGATCGAGGACATGATGGAAAGCTGCTGGCAAAAGACGTTTGCAGAGAAAAGGACTGGAAGTCCAGGAGTTAAATCACAAGGAATGGCAAGGAATTACCAGCACCTCCAACCTACTGTAAATGGGAGAAGGAGTTAGATGTAAAGTAAGATGAAAATGTACTACATCCAAGACTCCATATCCTCCTTCCAACCATAGAGGCATTTGCTTGGAAAAAAAATGAATCTATCGCCTTCTATTAAAGTCCCTGATTTTTTCAGGTCCTCCTGTGTGCCCTAGAACATGGCCCTGAATTGCTCTCAGCTAGTTAATATATGAGATGCTCTAAGCCATTACATAAAGTGAGAAATATGATCTCTACATAGGTGCCAGATATTCATTTCATTTATATTATTTGTAGTTGTATAATTGGACCAGACTTCTGATGAAAACACTCAGTTTCCTCTGCTTATCATTGTTGAATCAAGACCTACTTTCATGCATTTGATTCTGAGACAATCTCCATTGATAATTTCTCATCATAACTAATAACCATTTCCTTGCTGGGTGCATCACTAGGATTTCAATATATAACAGAATTCTAAGTAAACACCTACTGCTGCCCCTTAGAGGTCCTACAGTTAGGGTACGTCTAGACTACATGCCTTTGGCGACAGAGGCATGTAGATTAGGCTACCCAGCATAGGAAAATGAAGCGGCGATTTAAATAATCGCCGCTTCATATAAATTTAAATGGCTGCCGCACTGAGCCGATCAGCCGTTTGTTGGCTCAGTACGGTAGTCTGGACGCTCCGCTGTCGACATGAAAGGCATTTGTCGACCTCCCAGGTATGCCTCATCCCAGGATGAGGTAATAACTCAGTAAGCCATTTTAACATTCTCGAGTAGCTAAAGAACTGCTATTTACTTATACTCCCACTTACTCTAACTAGAACATATTATTCCTATAAATGATATTAATAAAATGACTAAATTATGCTGAAACCAAAGAGTGTATTGCTATCACGCTAGGTAGAACTACTCCCAAGGGGAGGAAAAACAGTAATAGGACACAAATGCTGCATTCCACGTGAATGTATTTGAGGCAATACACTCTTTATTTAGATTCATTAAATGTAGTCATGTCTCAGGTGCCTGAGGCTTTACTTTAGACCACTGTTTACTGTTGTCAGTTCATAACTCATAAAGAGCATGTGCTGTACTGACCATCATCATATACTAACCATTTATTATATCTGATTATTATCACTTACAGCAGGGTCAATCATAAATTATTCCACTGAAGTCAATGAAGCCGCACTTAGCTTAAATATAGTATTAAACAACATCCGAGTAAAGTCTGAAATTTACAGCAGAACTTTTTAGTGCCCCTATAGTTAGGGTCTGTCAGGTGTTTCATTATGAATTCTGATTTTAGAAGGTTTAAAACTCCAGAGTAGTTTTGTTTTCAATTATAGGTGTACAGATTTTTACATAACTACGGCACTTTAAAAAAAATTGTATGCCTCTAAAATATTTTTATACTTTAAAATGAAATTTGGCAGGCAGGCAAACCATAATGAAAAAGAATTGCTTTTTCCTTTAAAAATGTTTTTAATCCAGAATACTTTTTTCATTTTCAAAACCATTTACATATGCTTGGCAATCTGAATGGCCAACATATTCACAATGGTCTTTTTATCAGTGAACACGGCTGATATTCAAATTTGGTCCACAAACTAAATGTTTGTTTCATGATTATTTATGCAAGCTGGTGACCTCCTCTCTGTGTTTTAACCTGTAATTTATAAATTATGCAGAGTGATTTCCATTTGAGATCATCTGTACACAAGTCCTCTTGGCTCAGCCACAAGGGGGCTACATTTGAGGTAACCCAGTAGATCTGCTACAGACTACCCTGGTCCCATTTCCCACCCCTTTTGCAGTAATTGTCAAGACATACTTTCAGCTCAGCAAGCCTAGCTATGATGGGAGACTGGTAACTAATGTCTAGTCACACAATACTATCCCAATGCAAATTTTAGTTCATAGTCTAAAATTTAGACTTCAAATAATAATTTTTACACCTATAATGACCCTCTTAACATAGCCATGCTTAACAATTGTGTTAGCTGAATGTGTACTGCAGATTTCCTTGTTTGAGCTGTTCTGTCAGCAACTTAGCATTCATTTTAATGTAATTTTCTGCTGAATCTATATTTTACCTGATATGATAAAATGCTTGTTATAGAGGGTTTTCTTATCCTTCTAAAGCTCCACCCCAGTTTAAAATATATGCAGAAGCAAGTGGCAGTAATACTTCCTACTGGTTTGACAACTCACAATAGCCTAGGATTGTGGAGAAGGTTCCTGTCCTACAAATCCAGTAAACATATTCCTGTGATGGTGTTGCTTGTATACATATGTGGACAGAGTTGGCAATGGGGTCTATTGCAGGGGTAGGTTCCTGAGGGTATGTCTACACTTACGACCACACTGCTAGTGCATTCTTTCGGCAGAAAGTTGAAAGAACAGAGGGGCTTTTCAGACAGCGGTATGAGGAAGAAACCTTTTTCTGAAAAAGCTTTTTTGGAAAAAGGCATGTGTGGACGTGGAAGTGGCCGTTTTTTCAGAAGAAGAGGCCTCCAGGAAAAAGCACAGGTGTCCTGGTGACCACTCTATCCACAGTAATCAAAAATGAAATGTGAGATCGCATCCAATCAAAGATAGCATGAGTGTTATCTTTCAAAAAAGCAGATCACTTTTTCATTGTGCTTTTGCTGTGTGGACGCTCTCTTTCGAAAAAAGTTTTTCCGGAAGATCTTTCCCGATAAAGCTTCTTCCAAAAGAAGCTTGCAGTCTAGACGTAGACTGAGAGAGTATATCTGAGATGTGATGTGTGGCTACTGGAAAGGATTTCCTTCAGGTTGGGTGTGGGATGTCTGTAGGCAAGGATTGGCCTATCTCCCAAGGCCTGTGAGAGTGAGGGATTGTTTTCCAGAATAGGCTGTAAATCAGGGCTGCTCAACATGCGGCCCTTTTATATGCGGCTCATGGTGCCTTGAGCCACTTCCTGGACCACCTGCCTGCCTCATTGCTGTGGGCTCCAGTGGCAGTGCCTCCCAGCGAGCCAAGCCGTGCGGCGCCACATTGAGCCAGGCTGTGTCGGCACATGCGCAGGAGCTGCTAGGGGTGGCAAGAGGCGGGGGGGAGTTGGGCAGCGAGGCACATGGCAAGGCAGTGGCAGAGCTGGGCAGCCTGGCTCTAGGGAAGGGGTGGGTGCATTGGGTTAGAGCAGGGAATTGGACGTTAAAACCTCTGGCTTCTTTCCTTTCCTGTAGGTGGGCAGTGAGTAAGTTGGTTAGATTTGGGGGTTCCAGTCTCTGCTCTGTGAGGACTGTGGGAGCTGGTGCTTGGTGGGGCAGGCAGGGGAAAGGAAGGGATTCTGGGAAGCAGGATTCCTGGGTTCCTTCTCTAGCCACACCACTTCTCTCCTCGGTGCCTTTAACTTCACATTGATTGTACTTATATTTCAGTAAATATTGTTTTGGCAGTTTTTGTTTGATTTGTTAAAATTGTATAGCCAAAACAAAAAAGTAGACAATATAATGGTCTTCTGTTGTTATGTGTTTTAGTAGTTAAATCCCTGTACTGTCATTGCTCATTAAAAGTTCTGTCACATGGGTGGAAGTCGGGTAAATATTGCATTTTATTAATATCAGCAGAACTAACTTAAATGGGGCCTGCGTGTTATGTAGTCTTGCCTTAAACTTTGTATTCATGCCCATCACTATGAAAGAAGCTATTTGCGTAAATATTTTCATATATAATTGCATATTTATGCAACCACACTTAAGTTTCAGCCCTTGGCATGTGCTTTGGGTATCATTATGGCCCCCGAGGCTTCCAAAATTGAGTAGTCCTGCTGTAGATTGTCAATGATGTGCTGGTTTAAGCTGGGGGCTATTGGTGATGACTAGTGGTATTCTGTTATTTTAATTGTTGGGCCTGTCTTGAGGAAGCATATTCCTGGGTACTCATCTGGCTTTATCAGTCTGTTTCTTCACTTCCCAAGGTGGGTATTTAAGTTTTAAGAATATCTGATAAAGATCTTGTAGTTGTTTGTCCTGTCTGTGGGATTGGAACAAATCCAGTTGCATCTTAGGGCCTGTCTGTAAACACTGGATCGTGTGATGTCTCAGGGATGCAAGTTAGAGGTATGTAGGTAAGACTAATGGTCAATAGATTTCCAGGATAGGATGGTGTTTATGTGACCATGATTTATTTGTAGTATAGTGTCAAGGAAGAGGATTTTTTGTGTGGACTGTTCCAGGCCGAGGTTAATGGTGGGATGGAAATTGTTGAAATTCCTGTGGTATTCTTCAGGGGTCTTCCTGTGGGTCTATATGATGAAGATGTCATCAATGTATTGTTTTGGCATCACCTTGTGTTTTAAAGAACAGTAATAATTTATCTAGGCATCCATATAACATTAATGTGGTCATACGCAGTATTACCATACATGCCATGTATTTGAACATACAAAACACATACAGAAATTAGCTAGCAGGGTTGTGTTTGAGGAAAGCATGTTAAATATGCAATTTACCTATTGTGTTTCAATAATCCAAACCAAATTGTTCCTCCTTACTGTCAGTTCCCATCATTATGATGGTTAAGGAATGGATTTGCTAAATAGTTGTGCAGTTGATATAGAAGACTTTGTTGTGTACTTTGCATAGCAGTAACCACAGACATGCTTTCTTTTGCCATGTTATTACACTAATAAATGAATATAGACTGAAAATGTTCAGATCAGTTGTCTACTCCATGATGTTGATTGCTCCAAGTACATTTCGGAGTAGCCATTTGTTACACAGTAATGGTTTAACTTTGAAGGCAAAGCTTTCAGACCCAAACTGAGCCCTATTAGCAATACAGATGTTGTCTAACATATATAATGAAACCAGCAAATTAGGTCCCATGGCCATAGACTCACAGAGAGGAAGCAAACAGAGCATGAATCAAAAAAGCTTTAGCAGGCAGTAAACTATTGGTAACATATTATTTAAGTTTAAAATCTGGGTGTTTAAGTTTAACTATTAACATTTGTGTACCTTTAACAGAAATAACCCAAATTCAAGCTAAATTATATTTGCACAAAAACAAATACTAAATAGCATTATGATTTGACACAGATTGTGACAGAAGCACAGTTACTCAAAGTTAGGCCAAACCTTGTTTTTAATTTTTTGCTACTTTGTCCTTTGATTGCTCTATTTACAGCTCTCTGAAATGTTTAGGCACTGAGGAGTGAAACATACCAGCCATTACTTGTAATTCATTGTATCTTGATAGATCAGCCTTTCCTTTGCTCAGCTATAGCTATTTTTATGTGTCTTTTTAAACTTTATAAAGAAACTTCATGTTTTAAAATCCCCTCATCACCAATTATTGACCCTATTATTTAAAAAGTATTTTAAATACAAACCTTGACCCAATTATGTTAAAATCCATTTATGGAATTTTAAAATATATTTTATTACATCACAGACTATACATAGACATTTATGGGCTACTGCT
This sequence comes from Pelodiscus sinensis, assembly GCF_052426305.1. NCBI lineage: Eukaryota > Metazoa > Chordata > Testudines > Trionychidae > Pelodiscus > Pelodiscus sinensis. Next base: position 33,620,998 of record NC_143060.1, on the reverse strand, counting down.
TAAATACATATTTATTAAATATGGGCCCAAATTCATCTAGGGTCTAACTTCATTAAAGTAAATGTGGTTATGCCACAAATTAATTTGGCCTGTGGAGTTTTGAGCTGCTAGACCACCATCGTTCTATAATGCTAAGGAATCTTCATAACATTTAATACAGAGAAGAATAACTTGAGCTTGTTGAATCTGCATTTCAGCTTTAAAATATTCATCTGTGTGGGTTTTTTTTTAAAGGGAGATACCAAAAGAAGCTAATCCACATACTAGATGGAGATACTGCAAATATTTTTACTTACAGGAATGCAAAACAAATTGTATTTGGGGAAGGGGAAACCTTTTTAACTTAAAAATAGCATGAGAATTTTTGGTTTTGACAATTTGTAAAAAAAAAAATTTTTCTTAGGCTGAAAACTTACATGGCAAGTTTCGGCTTGGAACTAATTTTTATGACTGAATCCTAACTCCTCCCCTCCCCACGGAAAACAGTTTCAAGTAAAAATGCTGATCCAGCATTAAGTATAGTGGCAAGAATGGATCTACTGTAATGTATATAACTTGCTTTTTTGTTATTATTGCCTTAAAAAGAGAAGCCTGAGGCACCAGACAATGTTAAAGCATGTGTCTGTTCTTATATTGTTACTACCAGGTGAATGAAAATAATATAGCTTTGATCCTCTTCTGAAATGGACTTGGTAGCTCATTGAGAGAGAGCACATAGTTATTTCCTGATTTTTTAAAAAGGATTTCATTATCTGACACAGCACTCTCCCAGCTTAAAGGATGGGGGAGCATGCAGTTTGTGTTTTAACCATCTCTTTACATCTTAGTTTTAGGAAATTGCTAGAAAAACTGAAAAAAATTGATGTTATGCTGTTTTGTAGCTTTAAACTACAAAGCAAATTACTGGGACAAGACGAGGTATTTGAATCTATATTGGCAGTATAGGTTTACTGGTTTCTTTTTGGCAGTATAGGTTTACTGGTTTCTTTTATGGTAGCTCACTGTGTTTTAAACTGAAAATAACTGCATAGCTTTGTGTTTGTACTATAATATAAGTACTAGACAACTCCAAATTCTTACAATATGAAAAGTGTGATAGAAAGAATGTTCATCAAGTTCCCAAACTGAAGAGAGCTAATATTTGAGTAAAGTGAAGGACTTTTGAATTGGAAAATAATGCCTAACTCTTCTAAAAACTCATCTGAAGAAGTGGGCTGTGCTCACAAAAGCTCATGATACCATCTACATGTTTTGTTAGTCTATCAAGTGCTAAGACCATTTGTTGTTTAAGTTTATCCTGTACAGACTAACTTGGCTACCCCCTGAAGCTTCCAAAAGTTAACCAATAGCCAATTTTTCTGTTTTGCCCAACATGCAGAAGGTAGTATGTGTAGTTTCTTGTTTTTTGACAGATCCATTAAACATCCTCCAGTGTCCTGAGCCTTTCCAGTACCGAATGTTGTTTTAGTGTCGCAACAGTGTTACATATTTGGAGAACTCCCTAAGGAGAACACAGGGCAATTTAAATTGTGGAGATTTCAGCATCAGCAGCCCCACTAAACTATAGTTCAGAAAATATGCAGTTTTGCAATAGTCCCTGTAATATTAAAGGGAAGGAGGGAAAAGGAGGGATGGATCCGGCTTGACTATTTTGTAATGCTTTTCAGGCTGGGTCTTTATTTCCACCTTAAAATCTTTACCTGTCGGTGATCTGTTGTTCCATTCCTGGAGGGCAAAAATGGGAGGAATTGTCTGGGCTAAATTGCAATTAGGCAGCCCTGAGTGAGGCTGGCACCAGTTAACTTGGGATATTGGAGTGAAAAGGCCCGTAATCAGCCTTCGGTCATGTAGAACAATGCATAAAATTAAATTGACATTAATGAATAATTGTGTAATGAAAATGGAAGAGGAGAGTTAATTGCATGTTACAGTGAGTGTAATGCCTAGATAACCTTGCATTTAATGCTATTCTTAGCCCTGCTGCCAAGACTTCTACAGAGCCTCTCTCAGCAGGAAGTCATTAAAGCTGTGAGTAGATAATGCAGGCTCTGTGAAACCTAAGTGGCAACAATATAACAAGAGTTTCTTTCAGACCTTAGTGTTTTCAGAAAAAAGGGCATGTTGAGGTAATTTGTACACATCTGAATGAAAACAGGAAATTCAGAGCAATCTATTTGCAGTTTGTCCAGTTCCACAGAATTTTCAACTATTGTCGAGACCAAGGTCAATTCATATAATCAAAGACAATAATAACCCATAAGTGCTCACAACGCAATAAATACCCAACTGTCTACCAGGTACAACTTAGTTTTGTAAGTAAGTAATGCAAAGTATGGGAAACATTTGATGTTGGGCATAAGAGAACAGTGGGAGACATCTTCAAGACCATCCCATTGACACGACCTAATAATAATAATAATAACATAAATTCAGGACTCAATTTTTTCCCTAAACACTTTCATTAAAAAGACTACTTCTGTGTCATTGGCAATCACAAGGTACAGTACTTCTAAGGTACATTTGCTTGTAGATCTCACATTTCTCTAAACTTTTGTCTAGAATCCTTCATAAAATGAATGCTCTTCCCATTGTGTTTCCTGTGTATTTCTGCTTTCATACCATGACACAACACAGGGTTTATTTGTTTTTAACTTTTTGGCTGTCCTGAGATGGTCCACTACAACAAAGAGACACTTATTTTACTCTTAAAGCATTGGTTAGACAATCATACTGTTCTATCAATTACAGTGGAATTATCCAGGAAAGCCAAGACCCTGCAAGGGAGGGAGACATGGCAATCAAAGAGTTAATTCGGATGGAAGTTTATTTCATTGAAAGAAAAAACTGCCAGAAAAATTTACTAAATGTATTTAATTATGTGTTCATTGAAACAAAATCATGTTTAAATCTCCACTATGAAAATGAAACTCCAAATTCACAAGATCAATGATTTATTAATGCAAAAGGGAGCATTGACTCCTCTTCTCTATTATGCTGCACATTGCTGCTTTTGTTGTAAATTTGAGTGTGGGCATGTGGTTCAGCCAAATCAATTTTTTTTTGTTTGAGGAATTATTAGGTCCAAAAGGGCTATGTTCTGTTTGCAAATACTTCAGAAGCTTGTTTACTGTCACCATGGATATTTTGAGTTGTGTAGTGATATTAAAGAGAAATCCTATCACATCCCGAATCTTGGTTGGGACTGTGCCAACTCTGTATTTAAAAGCAAATTTTTTATATGAATATTGGATTAAAGTATTTATGAATATGCTACTGTGCTGCAGTCATCTTATTATTGGATAATTCACTAGAATTACTTTCAATGGAACTACCTGCAATGATCCTGCTACTTGTGATGGCTGAAAATGCACAGTCTTCAATTCCTTAATTCATCAGCCAGGCTTTGTCTACACTGCAGAGTTTTTGCACAAGAAGCTTTTTGCGGAAGAGATCTTCCACAAAATCTTTTTGAGCAAAAGCGCGTCCACACCTCAAAAGCGCATCACAAAAACGATGTGTTTTTGCACAAGAGAGCATCCACACTGCATGGACACTCTTGGGCAAGAAAGTTCTGATTACCATTCACAGAATGGCCATCAGAGTACCTGTGCTTTTTGTGATAGGCTCTTTTTGTGCAAGAAACCCCTGTTAGGCATCCACACACACCTTTTTGTGCAAGAACTGTAGTGCAAAGAGTTATTCCTCAAGAGGGGAGGGATAACTCTACTGGCAAAAGCCCTCATCCTGTTGATTTACTGTATTTTTTCTCTTTTTCCGCAAAAATGTGCTTGAGGAGTGTTGTTATCTGCAGGTTTTTGTGCAAAAACGGCTGGTTTTGCGCAAAAACCCTGTAGTGTAGACATAGCCCCACTGTATTTTTGGGAGATGGGACAAGGATACTCACTCTCTTTTCACATTCATGTCTTGCTAGTGAGACAGACCATACAAAATCTCTGGTGAAATCATGATTCCATGGAAGTCAATGGGAGGTTTGCTATTAACTTCTCCGGAGCCAGAAATTCACTCTTTATGTGTGCATCTTTGCAGGTGCCCTTTTTATAAAGGCTCATCTTATAAAGTGATGCTGTCACCTTCATTACGGCCAGTCCATGAGCTTGAGGAAACTTCTTCAAAGCCTTTTATTCAGAGACAGGAGAAACTGCTGTGTCAATTATCTTATTTCAGGTAGTTAATAGTAATAATAAAAATTTATAATAAGCAGGGCTTGACAAATTATGGAAAACCCTACTCGCCAGACAAAAAAGGGACTCGCCACCCCCCCCCCCAAAAAGTGGTTTTTTTTTAAATGGCATAAATTCCTAATAAGAATAAGAACAGTAATTACTAATACGTTCTTAATAAATATCACCTAAGTTATTAATATATATCTTATAAACTTCTACCTTTTCCCTCTGCTGCCATGTCTCCTCCCCTTGCTCCATCAGCTCCCCTGGTGCCTGCTGCCCCCCAACCCTTCACCCTCCTCTGCTGTCCTGACTCCTGCCCTACTCGCTGCCCTCAGCCTCCCTGAGACCTACCTCACTCCACCAGCCCTTCTCTCCCTCCTGTGTCCGCTCCTCCAGTAGCCCCACTCTGATCAAGTGAGCAACCCCTCCTCATCCCTTCTCTTAACACCTCCCTCTACACACCTGCCCTGCCTCTCTCCTCTGATGATGGTTCCTCCCCTGCAGGTGTCTGCCCTTCTGCTTCACCCCCAGAATCCCTTGGTACCTGCACCCTCCTGGTACCTTCCCCTTCCCTCACTGCCTCTACCCCCTTTGCTCTCTTTTTCCCTGATACCCACCCCCTCACCATCCTCTGACCCCATTTCCCTCATGCCCCTGTGCCCTCTCACATGCCTTGCTCCATCCCCACCTTCCTCATGCCCACCCCTTCTTTCAAGCCTTCTCCCAGCACCTCCCCCTCCTTCCTCTAGCCCTCAGTGCCCTTACCCTCTCCTCTCCCAGCATCACTCTGTTTCCCCTCCCACTGACACTTCCCGTCCTGCCCTTTTCCTCATTGTCTGCACTTGGCCCCTTGGGATTTGTCTCTCCTGCACCCTGTCCCTTGGTGCCTTCCCCTTTCTTCTTCTTCTTCTCCTGACCTTCTCCCCTCCCCTCAGCACAAGCCCCTTCCCCATATTTTTCCCCTCCCCTCAGCCCAGCCCAGCCGCTTCCCCTCCCCCAGGGCCAGCTCTAGGCTTTTTGCTGCCCCAAGCAAAACATTCCCCCCCCTTTTTTGTTGTCTTTTACATGTTTACATTTTGCAATGGTTTTTTTTGTTTTCATTTTTGTCCAAGCATTTTATCCCTATAAATAGCAAATAGCATTTTTATTCATTTTTTTTCCATAAAAGCAAAGGCGCTTCAAGTGAACTTGCCCTTTCACTCGCTGCTGGATCACAGCAGCCTTTGCCCTGCCCTGTCCAGCCCCTCCCTGTGGACAAGCACCCCTCACTCCCGACCCACAGGGGAAACAGGGTGCAGGGATAGCACAGAGCCAGAGGGGTGCAGGGAACAGTGGGGGGGAGGGGACAGAGGTGGCACAGGGAACAGGAGGCACAGAGCCAGAAGGACGCAGGGATCGGGGGGAGCAGTGTGCGGGGTGTGGTGGAGGCATGGAGAATGGGATGTGGGGAACAGGAAGGGCAGAGGGATCGGGGTCTAGGGGCAGTGCAGGGAATGGGCAGCACAGAGCTGGGGGGGAGAGCAGGGATCGGGGGGAGCAGTGTGCAGGGTGTGGTGGAGGCACGGGGAATGGGATGCGGGGAACAGGAGGGGCAGAGGGATCGGGGTCTAGGGGCAGTGCAGGGAATGGGCAGCACAGAGTTGGAGGGGGAGAGCAGGAATTGGGGGGAGCAGGGTGTGGGGTGCACGGGCGGCGCAGAGCCAGAGGGAGAGCAGGGGATCCGGGGTTCAGGGTGCAGGTGCGGCGTGGGGAATAGGTGGCAGAAGCTAGATGGGGCACAGAATGGGCGCAGCGAGCCGAGCGGTCGGCAGGGAGCGGTCTCTTGCCGGCGAGGGGTTGGGGCTGGGGCCGTGGCAGGACAGGAGCTGGCGGGGCAGGGCCTGGCTCTGCCGTGCGCTGCAGCCAGCTGCCAGGGACACGCAGCCAGAGCCGAGCTGCCGCGGCCCTTTAAAATTGGCGGGGACACGTCACGCCAGCGTCCTGGCGTCTGCCGGAGCTCTGCCTCTTCGCACCCCAGCTGCACACAGGCAGCCTGGCGCTGAGAATCGCCACAGTTCCCCCTCCCCAGCAGCGCTCTGCTTCTCCGCCGGCTGGCTGATTGGATGAGGCCGCGCCGCCTGTAGTGTGGGCTTTGGCCAGCCCGTTACAACGGCCCACCGGGCCAGTCCGCCCCTGCACTCGCCAGCTGGCAAAATCTACTCGCCACGGGTGAGTGTATTTGTCGAGCCCTGATAATAAGCAGGCATTCAATGAAATTTAATGACTTAAAAAAATAAGATTCGTCATGCTGGGTCAGACCAATGGTACATTTAGCCCAGACGCTTTGGAGGGAGTGAACAGAACAGGGCAATTATAGAGTGATCCATCCTGTCATCCAGTCCCAAATTCTGGTGGTCAGAAGCTTAAGGACACCTGGAGCATGAAATCGCATCACTGATCATCTTAGCTAATATCCATTGATGGATCTATCCTCCTCAAATTTATCAAAATCTATTTTGAACCTAGGAATGCTTCATGACATCCTCTTGCAATGAGCTCTGCAGACTGCGTTGTGGGAAGCAGTACTTCCTTAAGTTTGTTTTTAAACTTGTTGCCTATTAATGTTATTGGGTTGACCCCCTAGGTTGTAAAATCTCAGTTAAAAGTTAAGTGGCTAAAGAGAATTTGTAACTAGTTAATTGTGATCATCCCCTGACCTCAGCATGGTATGGTGGGCCCAGCCACGCTGGGACAGCCCCACCTGCAGTGCAGCATAGTTGGTCTGGCTAGGCTGAAGTGCCACCTGCCCGTAACACCTTGGCTGGGCTGGAGCAGCCCAGCTGGGACTTCTGCATCACAGGCTGCTCCAGCCTGTCGGGGCCGAGTCTGCCGCACTGCACCATGGGCAGGGACTACTCTAGCCATGCCTGGCTGAACCTCTCTCCAGGTAACTGGTTGCCTCGGTAAACATACCGGTAAGGCATATGCTTACTGGGTAACTGAGTTACCAGTTAATCTTTTATATCGTTAGTTCTTATGTTATGCATTTGGGTAAATAACACTTCTATAATCACTTTCCCCACACCATTCATGATTTTATAGTCTTCTATTTTATGCTTTCTTAGTCATCTCTTTTCCAGTGAACAATCTATGTTTCTTTTTTTTCCCCTCTCTGGAAGCTGTTCCACATCTCTAATCATTTTTGTTCCCCTTCTGTGCTTTTTCCAATTCTGATTCTAATAGATTATTTTTTGAAATGGGGGCAACAAGAAGGGCACACAGTAGCTAAAGTCAGAGCATACCATGACTTTATATATTGGCATCATGATATTTTCTGTATTGTTATATATACCTTTCTTAATGGTTCCTAATTTTTTGTTAACTTTTTTGACTGCTTGGTTCAGTGAGCTGATGTTTCCAGGGAATCACCCCAGATCTCTTTCTTGAATAGTAACAGCTAATTTAGATCCCATCATTTTATACATATAGTTGGGATTATTTTTACAATGTGTGTTACTGTGCATTTATCAAAAATAAATTTCATCTATAATTTTGCTCCTCAGTCTCCCAGTTTTATGAAATACATTGTAGCTCTTGAGGTCAGCTTTGAGCTTAACTATCTTCAGTAATTCTATCATATGCAAACTTTTCCACTTCATTGTTTATCCCATATTTTCCAGATCATCTATGAATACATTGAATAGTGCAGTGCCCAATATAAACTCTGAGGTGCGCTATTTATCTCTTTCCGTTGTGAAAACTGACCACTTATTCCTACTCTTATTTCCATCTTATCCCAGGACTGCTTATAAGCCTTTGATGAGGGAACTTCTGAAAGGCTTTCTCAAAATCAAAGCACACTAGGTTGACTGACTGAGTCACCCTTTTTTGCATGTTTGTAGACACCTTCAAAAATTCTAATACATTGCTATGGGATGATTGCCCTTTACAAATGCCATTTTGACTCTTTCCCTAACGTATTATGTTCATCTGTGTGTCTGATGAATCTTTTCTCTCCTATAGTTTCAAAGCTGACTGGTCTGTAATTTATTAGAAAATCTTTTTAAAAAATTGGTGCGACATTAACTATCCACCAGTCATCTGTTACAGGGGCTTATTTAAGTGATAAGTTATACACCTCAATTATTAGTTCTGCAATTTCATATTTGAGTTTCCTCTGAATTCCTCTGAATTCTTGAAACCATCAGATCCTGGTGACATTATTGAGACAGTTCAAAAGTGCAATATTTTTATACCATGGAGCTTTTATACCAGTGGAACTCACTGCCACAAGGTAACACTGATGTCAGTGGCTTTCAAAAAAACTATTCAACTGTTATATGGATAATGAAAATATCCATAATTATATAAGCCTAAATACATTGTAAAGGAGTTAAAAACCATCATGTTTAAGGGCTTAAATCAACCACTTACTGAGAGGACTGTGGGAAAAGCCCCCATATGGGGGAAACTATTCCATAATTATCTGCTAAGAGGTTGTTGCAGCTTCTTCTGATGTATCTAATAATGATCGCTGTCAGATGGAGGTGACTAGCTAGAAAGACCACTACCCTGATTCAACATAACCATTTCTGCTCCCCTGTGTAATAAGCCTCCTAATCCCCATAATGAGGTTCCGAAATACAAATCTATTAATGTGTATTATGGCTGGTTTTGTACTTTATTAGATTAATTGTTCATGAAGATGAATTTCTGTCATTGAGAGGATAGGCGACGTAACCGGTGATATAGTTGTTCAACAAAACCCATAGCATAGTAACTGAATTTTTAATTTAGTAATGTGACAACACTTCAGCGTCTCCTTCCCACCATATTTAGCTATAATATTTGACAGATATAGTCTCTCTTCCATGAATTTAAAGCATATTGTTCACATAGCAGTGGAATCTTTTCTACTTCAGTGTAGTTATAATCAAATTTCCAGTAGACATTGGGAAAAGGGAGTGATAGCTCTGGTTTGGATGAAATGATTGAAGGTAAACTTCTGTTTGCTCTGTGCCAAGCCACAGTGTAGGACGCTACTTTTGCCAGACTCAGCAGTAGTTTGTGCATGTTTGCTCCCAAAAGCTAATTTCATATATTTCCAGGAGTTTTTATTATGGATGTCAACGTGTAGTCTACTACACAATTAACCAATAAGCCTGGTCTTATCAGTTAATCCTATTGACTACACACATTCCCCATTCCCTCAAGAGGCAGCAAGGAATGGGGAGCAGGATTCTGGTGCCTGTGAGGAACTAGCTTTAAGCAGGCTCCCCACGAGCACTGAATCCACTTGCTGCCCCGCTCAGACTCCTTCACTGCTGCCTCTGATAGAGATGCAGCAGCGTGGAGGGTGAGGCGGACAGGCTGGAGCTGATAGCTTGCTGCGTGTTTCAAGAAGGCTCCCCACACGTACTGGCTTCACAGACCCGCCTGGCCTCCCTTACCCCACAGATGCCTCCTACAGAGGCAGTGAGAGGGGGCAGGCAGGAGCCGGTGCTGGGGGGAGCCAGTTTAAAAGCTGATTTCCCCCAGCACCAGCTCTGCGGAGCTGTCACCCTCCCCCCCCCCCACGTTGCTGCCCCTACCAAAGGCATCAACGCAGGCAGGGGGGCAGGAGAGGCTGCCACAAAGCAGCCTCTGTTGGTGGCAGCCCAATCTTGCCACGGACAGAGGGTGGACTGTGGCAGCAGCTCCTGTCTGCAGGGCGCTTGGACCTCCCTCCGCCCCCCCCCCCTCCCACAGAGATGGGGCTGCTGCCATGGACCAGCCTCTGTCCATGGGGAGCTCAGACCTTTGCGGATAGGGACTGCTGCCACCGCACTCTGCTGCCTCTGTATCAGAGGCAGCAGCACAGGTTGGCAGGCAGCCAATCTGCCCAGGGAGCTGGTTTTTAAACTGGCTCCCCTGGAGGATCTGCTCCAGTGTGCCACCCCACGCTGTTATCTCTGATACAGAGGTAGGGCAGGGGGCTCCCTGCAGGTGGGGCTGGGAGCATGCTGGCTGTTGGCCCTGCCCCCAGGGACTGTTGAATAGTTGTGTAACCACTAAAATTTCATGCGGTTACACAAATATTCAGTAACACAATATCTAACATCCATAGTTCTAATGAGTTTCTGTGATTTTTTATAAGCTTCAGAGGGGTAGCCAAGTTAGTCTGTAAGAGTATGTCTACACTAGCTTGTTAGTTCGAGCTAGGTAGGGTAATTAGGGCAACTGGATTTGCAAATGAAGCCTGGGATTTAAATATCCCGGGCTTCATTTGCATGTTCCCAGGCACCACCATTTTTAAATCCCCCTTAGTCCGAACTCCGTGCCCGCAGCTACACGCGGCACGGAGTAGGTAGTTCGAATTAGAGATCCTAATTCAGCAGGTTTCACGAAAGTCAGGTTGGTCCGGCGAGACCCCCCAACCCTGAGCCCTGAGCTTCCCCTCTCCCTTCTTCCCCTTGCTTTCCCCTTCCAGCTCCCTCCGCCCAGGTTTCCCCCTCTCCTCTTCCACCCTCTCTCTTCTCCTTTTCCCAGTCTCCCCAGAGGTTCATCCCCTCCCCCACAGTTTTGTTCAATAAACCCAGTTTCTATTTTTGAACATACGTGTCTTTTGTTTGACATCAGGAAGGGGGGCAAGGGAGGGGTAAGTGGAAGGACGTGAGGGAGGAATGGGGCACGAGCCCCTGGTGGGGAGGATCGGGGAGGCTTTGAGGGCTCCTTGGGGTGGACGCTGTCCTGCAGGGCCTCCTGGATCCTGACAGCCCCCCCGATGGACCCCTCGGATGGCAGTCTGCAGCAATTGCAGCTGGGCTGATAGCAATGACCCCACGAGACCCACCGGCATGCCCTGGGGCACCTCTGGCTTCATGTGGCCAAGGGCTGTGGAGTCCGAGTTCAGGCACTCCAAGACAGGACTGCTTTGCTGTCCCTCATCAAGGTAGACAAGCAAGCGGGGAACCCTGAGAACTGTTTGTCCGGGGTGGGGGTAGGGTCCCTTTAAGCATGAAGTTCAGTTATCCTCAGGCAGTAGCTGAGGATAACTACACACTAAGTCCTAACCTGATGCCCTGCCAACAGGGGCGGCCCGTGAGCCTAGGCGCGCTAGGCAGCTGCCTAGGGCGCCGCTGGCCCAGGCACCCAATGATAACATCAAAGCCATTGACGGCCGTGCAGGAAGGGGTGCTGATTGTGCCACCCTGCCTAGAGCGCCAGCTGCTGCAGCTGGCCTCGGGCCATTCCTGCCTGCCGGCACTGGTTCTGGCCAGCCTTAACTTTGGTTCAGGATTCACTCAGTGTGGACGTGCTATTTCGAAATAGCAAAATGCTATTTCGAAATAGTTTTTGTGTATAGATGCATTATTTCAAATTAACTTAATTCGAATTAACTATTTCGAATTAAGTGAATTCGAAATAGCACTGTAGTGTAGACATACCCTTATTTCTAAATAGGGAGTGTGTACGCAGCACTTATTTTGAAATAGAGCACTCTTCCTCTGACTTCCCTTACTCCTTGTACAATGAGGGTTATAGGAGCTGAAGTAAGAAGTCCTCCAGCTTGACAGTATTTTGATACTCTTTTGAAATAATTGCCTGTAGTATAGATGTGGACTAAGTTATGTCGGCTATCTCTATGTTTCTACTTACATCATGAACAGTGTTTTATTTTCCTACTAGTGTGATCTGTTATGTAAATATGATGTAAATGTTCTTTAATTTCTTCAAAGTCCTTTCCCTAGTGCATATCATGGTCACACTTCTGTACATCGCTGTCTGTGGTATCAGCAGAGTTTGGAGAATCACACGACAGCACTTTGCAGGTTCATAAATTCAAAGCCATCAGGGACTATTGTGATCATCTACACTGACCTTTTATAATACAGGCCAGATAACTTCCTCTGAATAACTTCTGGAACATATCTGTTAGAAAAATATCCATAGGTTTCTATTGTGTCATAGAAATGTCTTCTCAATTTATTTCAGTTTAGTGGATTAAAATAAGATGGAGAAGGAGTTAAAAACTGTAACCTTCTGTTACTGATTCATTTCTCTTGCAAGTGTATTGCTCCACTCATCTGATTAAGTGGATTGTGCCCATGAAAGCTTATCATACTACATATATTTTTGTTAGACTCTAAGGTGCTCCAGGACCGTTCATTTTTAAAAATTTTTGCTATAAGAAATGTGCACAAAATTAAGTTAATTTATTAATCATAGGGATTTTTTTTTCCCCTTTAGGGTGTTGTTTTATTTCTATTTCCTGTATTTCTCTTTCTTGGCTTATACTACCTGGCCTTTGGATCCAGAGAGTTATGATATTTCAATGTCAGGGAACTTTCTTTTCTTTTTTTTTTTAAAGGAGAACCCAAGTCTGACGACACAAACATTGGTTGTACACCAATGTCAATCCATAGACCTCCACAGATTTAGTTAATCTGGATTAATTTCTGTTCCTAAATTGAATTTTGCCCAAAATCGGCCTCTTTCAACTCATTTGAGAACGAAGATATGTTTCCGTGAATTCTGGTTGAAGTTTAAATAGATATTGAAATTCCAGTGGTTGCATATTAATCCTCTAATAAAGCTCATGATTAAAAGGACTGGGTTTCAGTAAAATAATTTAACATTTGGCAACTTTCTGGGTGGCAAGAATTAGTATATACCAGAGTGCGGGGGGGGGGGCTTTCAGAATGTTTTCTGCTGTTTCCCATGTCTGCTCTTCTTACAGAATTTATTTGGGGACACAGACATAGGTTTCCTCTGTCTGTCACGATATGACTACACTACAAAGTTAATTCGAACTAACGTCCGTTAGTTCGAATAAACTTTGATAGGCGCTACACTAGCGCTCCGCTAGTTCGAACTTAATTCAAACTAGCGGAGCGCTTAGTTCGAACTAGGTAAACCTCATTGTACGAGGACTAAGCCTAGTTCAAACTTACTAGTTCGAATTAAGGGGTGTGTAGCCCTTTAATTCAAACTAGTGGGATGCTAGCCCTACCCAGCTTTCCCTGGTGGCCACTCTGGCCAACACCAGGGAAACTCTATTGCCCCCCTCCCGGCCCCGGATCCTTTAAAGGGGCATGGGCTGGTTACGGTGCCCGTGCCAGGTGCAAGCCTGCCAGCACCCAGCCAGCAGACCCTGAACCTGGCACGGCTCAAGCCAGCCACCCGATGCCCCCCAGCCCTCCCCCTCTTCCCGGGACCAGGCTGGCAGCTCCCGGGAGCTTGCCCAGGACTGCAAGAGGCAGGCACCCGCCTGGTCCAGTGCAGACATCGTGGACCTCGTCCACGACCTCCGCACTAGGCACAGGAAAGCGGCTGTCTAGGGCAGGAGAGCTGCCAGCCTGGCCACCCAGGAGCAGGTTTGCATGAAAATCAAGGTGGTCAACTGAGACCCCCGACCCTGAGCCCTGAGCTTAGAATGGCCGTACTGGGTCAGACCAAAGGTCCATCTAGCCCAGTAGCCTGTCTGCCGACAGCAGCCAACCCTAGGGACCCTGGAGGGGATGGACCAAAGACAGTGACCAAGCCATTTGTCTCGTGCCATCTCTCTCCAGCCTTCCACAAACTTCGGGCAGGGACACCACTCCTACCCCCTGGCTAATACCACTCCATGGACCCAACCTCCATGAATTGATCTCACTTCTCTTTAAACTCTGTTCTATTTCTAGACTTCACAGCCTCCTGCAGCAAGGAGTTCTGCAGGTTAACTATTTGCTTTGTGAAGAACAACTTTCTCTTACTAGTTTCAAGCCTGCTACCCATTCCTTTCCTTTGGTGTCCTCTAGTCCTTCTTTATGGGAACTCAGGAAGAACTTTTCTGAATGCACCGTCTCCACCCAACCCCTGCTTTTAGAGACCTCTATCCTGTCCCCCCTCCGTCTCCTCTTTTCTAAGCTGAACAGTCCCAGTCTCTGTAGCCTTTCTTCATCTGGGACCTGTTCCCAACCCCTGATCATGTTAGTTGCCCTCCCTTCTCCCAGCCTTTCTCTTCCCCTCTCCCACCTCCTTTTCCCAGTCTCCCCCAGTTTTGTTCAATAAAGACAGAGTCAATGTTGGAAGAAACGTTATCTTTATTTTGTACATCAATAAGAAGGGGGGCTAGGGAAGGGTAAGTGGAAGGAGGTGAGGGAGGAATGGAGTACGAGCCCCCGATGGGGAGGACTGGGCTGGCTCTGCGGGCTTCTGGGGGTGGAAGCTCTCCTGCAGCCCCCCAATTGCCTCTCTCCCCAGATGGCAGCCTGCGGCAAGTGCAGCCGGGCTGATGGCCGAGTGGTGTGATGTGCCCAGTGTGGGTACTCCGGGCAATCCAAGCCAGGACTGCTTTGCAAGCGGGGCACCCCTTAGAACTGTCTGTCCGGGGTGGGGGTCGGGACCCTTTAAGCGCAGCCCTCGGCTAGCCTGAGACAGCATCTCCACGCTCTAAGTCCTCCTCTGATGCCCTGCCGGCACTGCTTCCGGCCATCCTTAAGCCCTGTTCAGAGTCCACTCAATGTGGACTTGCTAGTTCGAATTAGCAAAACGCTAATTCGAACTAGTTTTTTAGTCTGGATGCATTAGTTCGAATTAGCTTAGTTTGAATTAAGTAATTCGAACTAAGTTAGTTCGAATTAGTGCTGTAGTGAAGGCATACCCTCAGAGGTTAGGTCACTCAGCGCTTGGTATACTCTGCATTATTCTGGTTGGATGACTGGAAGTACCACTCTACTTTTTTGTACTCCAGGTATTATTCAAGGTGTCAACACAAGGGAACACTGCAGGAGTAAAGAGTCTTCTGGTAGCAACATGAGACTTGAAAGTTGCATCTTGAATAGATTACAAAAGAGGAACAATAGTGACCATGCTCCAGGGTGGCTGAGGGAAAGGAGAGTGGCAGGAGTCTGCTATTGTTAAATCTTATTGAGTGTTGAAGCTTTGCAAAGAAAGGCTGACTGATTCCAGTTTGCTTGTATGCTCATTAAATCCTCAAGAGGTAAAAAAAAGGGGGAGTGGCTTCTTTGTTCAAAGACACAGGAATCTTGGACTTAAAAGACTTTGTGGGGCCCCAAAAGAAAACCATAAGGGCAAGTACTTTTAAGGAGAAAACTTAGACTGATATTTATTGGTTTTATTATTTGGTCTACAAATAAAATCCTATCCAAGGAAAGTAAATACGTTTGAACTAAATATGGCGAGTCTTATTCTAACCTCTGTTTCACTCTGTTTATGTTTATATAGTCAAATTTTAGCCAGTGGAGTTGCTCCAATATAAATTTGGTGTCATGAAGTTGAGAATCAGGCTCAGCATGTATAAATTCTGTTGAGAACATTATGAGAGAGTACTATTCTTTTAGAACTCTGTTTGAAAAGCACATGAAGTTCATGATGTGCACATAGAGATTGAGAGCAACTTTAAATTTCCCTGCTTTCTATGGCTTTTGTAAAATGCTTACTAGGTTTGCTGAACTTTTTGGAAGCTGATAGTGTTAAAACATCAATGCCATTAGAAATTCAAACAGCTGTGCATGGCCAGAGAGGGCAGATATGCGATAGCCCAAGATGACTTGAAAGATCCCATGATACCATCCTACTGCTTTTCCTGGAGGTGTCAATCCCCTTGAATCCTATGGGACTTTTGCCATTGATTTCCCTGGGAGTAAGGCAGGCCCCAGTGAGACTTCCCCACCTTTCTTTACAGAAATAATTAATTTACTGGCAGCTCCCGCTGCACCTACAGATTAGCAGTGATGTTGAGACATTTTTATTACCCTATTTCCCTTCAGTTGGATAAATCTTGCTGTCTTGCAAGGAAACACATCCTGGTGAGAAAAGTAATTAAGAAAGGGAAAAGTGAACTTGATCAGACTGATGACTAGGAGGAACTCAACAGTAATTTTTTGTGTGTGTAACCCTATATTTGTGCAAGGAAATGCATCCTTTTACTCCATTATCATGGAATCTACTTATACACATTGGTCTCCCATAACTGATTGATCCGTAAAATTATGTTCTCTGACCATACCCATTTGTGGATGGCTGGTTCTTCCTAGGTATAGAAGAGTCAGAGAAAGGTAGGAAGATGATTTTCTCTTGAAACAAGAACCCAGAATCTTAACTTGAACAGATCCTCTCAGGCTGAAACAAAAGTTATAGCTAGATTAATTAATGCCAGAAGCAAATTTAAATAATATATGTGGCTGGAAATTTGATTGAGATAAAGAAATGTAAGCCTTTTTATTGGGACAATAAAAATAACACACTCTTAGCAAAGTGATTGTATAAAGGGTCATTTAATAACTCTCCCTTTGCTATTTCCTTCGTTTTCTATTTAAAAAATATCTATACAGCCCTCCAGGCTTTGACCATTTTTTGGACACCTTAGACCTCTTCTTCCGAGTTTTTAAAATGCCCCATTATGAAAAGTAAAAGGTCACAGCAGTCCTCGCCTTCAATGAAGCTTTGAGGCCTGATTTTTTTTTCATTTCACAATGTTAAAGTAATATCTGAGCAGGTTTTTGGATGGTTGAGTATATGACACGTTGTTCAAGGAGGGTTATCTTCAAGATTCCATGCACAAAATTAGTACTTTTATCTAAAAGCATGAAAAGGCTTGCTGAAAGTTATGTCCCACAACCTTGTGTTGTAGAATGACAGCAGTAGTAAAATCTTTGGTAAAGTATAACTGGAGGCTAGAGATCATGGTTAAAACCTTGAATCCAAAGGGATTAAATAGGATTTATAGAATATGCCATAACACTGATTTTTGTAAGGAATGTTCTTAATGTTTTCCACTCTGTGTGGCCAAACACAATTATTGATTTTTATTGCCTTTAATTGGGTTGAGTGTACATACACTATCCCAGTTCAACTGTGTGTAGACCAATGATGGGTTTTTTTCAGTTTGTTTCACATCCTACACCTATTGGACCTCTTTCAGAGGATTGTGAGTACCACATGAACCTGACCAAATCCCAGTCTGTATGCTTGTGAGATGTGACATGGATGTAGCCCTTCTCAATTTTCCATTCCTGGAGCGTAAAGCTCATCAAATACTTGGGAATCAGCATTGTTCCTTTCCCTGCTGGTAACTGCAAGGCATCTAGTCGTTCTATTAATATTCTTTTCAAGCATGGAATAGTTGGACGTCTCTCTTATATCAGTTGCACAGGCCAGAGTGGTTCTTGTGATTCATGTGAATCAGCTCTCTTACTTTTCTGGATATTTCCCATCCAGACTTTCCAGTTTTTGTCTGGCATGGCAAACACTCAAATTTGTATAAAAAAGGTATAAAGACCACAATAAATAGCCAACCTTGTCCAGCCCTCTCTCTCTATTACCTGGCAGCTTAATTACAGTCTGTTACGGCACAAAGAATGACTTTCCACCCCATTGTCGATTTCAACAGAGGAATGGCTGGAATTTGCTTCTGTACCTATATTATAGGCCAAGATTTGCTAGGAGCATTCAATTTCTCACCATTGCTGTGTGCTATGATCTGGCCTTAGAAAAGGTTCCGTTTCTGTTCTCTCCTACACTTTCTACTTTCATTCCATATCATTCATTTTAATTATTTCAGTTATTAAAAGATACAGACAAAAATCTAGTGGGATTTTCAAAAGCATCCAAGTATGTTAGACACTTAACACCTGTTTTCAATGGGTGTTAGACACCAAACCTAATCTTTATGAAAATCTGGCTGTAATGGATCTGGGACAGCGACATGGCCTCCCTCAGACCCAGAAGAGGAAAGGCCTTCTAAGGCCCCATGGTGGGCGGGTCCAGCCTCTCCTAACCCCGCCCACAGGAAGCAGGATCCCGGAAGCAAGGGTATAATTGCTCTGAGCTCAGTTGGAGCCCAGTGGCTGAACAGGCCAGACTCCCGGCCTCAGCTCCTGCAGCGAAAGGACAGGCTACACTGCGCCCAACAGGACAACTGGGTTGGGCTGCCAGGACTCCTGTCAGCCCCTGCTGACTTGCCCAGGCTACAGAAACTGCTGCCATGGCCTGAAGACTCACTGAAAAAAACCCCACTAGGCCCCAAAGACTAGACTGGTTCCCCTGGGCCCCTGCTGGTGCCGGAAACAATGGACACACTGCCGGCACCTCCGTCCCCAGCTGGCCCAAGATGCAGCACCTGAGCCAGGTAGGCCCTGCGGGCTAACAGGGAAGCGGCCCAGGAACCGCGGACCCTGGGGCGGTTGAGGAGATGGAAGTCAGGTGGGCCGCGCGTTGCAGCTTGGATCCTTGCTGACCCACAGACGTGGTTGGCGTGCTGTAGGCCGGATCCCCACTGACTCAGTGGCCACCGCACTGCAACTGTCAGTTCTCTTGGTGGAGGCAAATCCCTGCACTTGTTGGCTCTCCACCAGCTAGGAGACCCAACCCCCACTTGGCTGGGACTCGGCTGGACTCTTGAACTGTTGTCAAATCCACTTGTAAACTGTTGGCTTTCCGCCCCACCTTGGCCCAGGGCTGAGCCTGATAAACTACTTAGTTATAGACTTGTGACATGGCAATTGCCCTTTAACAGACAATAGCAGGAATCAGCGCTACCTCCTGCTGACGTGGATCTTTACACTGGCACTAGGTACTTATCAAAATAAAATATACAATCAGAAATCAATATCAAAATGTGGTGCCCAATGCCTCTATGCAAATAACTCAATGAGCACCTTTGGGTCTTATGACATCTTAACACCACTGACCTACTATGCAATACTCTCAATCCATTCCTCCCCCAAAAAGCCCATAAGAAGAGAGAACTCTTGCAGAATGCCCTAAAATCAAGAAACCCAAGATCTGCCAGATCGAGGAGAAATATATTTTTCAGTGTTCAGGAATGAACCGTTTAGAGAGAGTGGCCTCCTAGCAGCACGCTGTTTCAAGCACCTATAATTTTCAGCCATTACATTGAGATAGAAGGAGATAATTTGAAGGATCTTAGGCCTAAAACTTTGTAGACCTTCTTAGTTTAAAATGAACTTAAGTTTAGTCCTATAGATTCCTCCTTTCCACTTACATGTAAAATTAGGAGAATGAACTAAATGATTAAGGCTTCATTCGTGCTGGTCAGCTTTTTAATAGGAACTTCTTTATCATACGAACCAAGAAGAGGATAACAAGGTCTGTTGCATAAAAAAGCCTCCGCCTGAGCTCACTAGATTTATATACATGGATTTTCTAAAGCTACACCAAACTGTAAAGTCTAAGGTTTTAAACTAACTTTGCAATCTGTGTAACTCTCAAACTTACTGTAAACTGCAACTTTGTAATCTTTGTAACATGCAGCCACCTTGCTTGTAACTTTCCCTAAACTACATTCTCCCCTGAGTGAATGGAGAGAGAGCGTGAATGTGTTTGAAGAAGACTGGGAACAATGGAGCACATTTCAATGAGTCATCACAGTCTGGGCATGCTCCTTGCTGGATAAAGGGAAGTCTGGGCATGCTCCCTGATGACAAGGTGAATGAGTCACAGGAGCCATTCAGACACTATATAAAGAGAAGGAGCACATGTGAGACTTTCTCTTTTTCCTTCCCCTATTCCTGAGAAGCTTCTCTTCAGTGTCTCTCCTGACCAGCTTCCCCAGTCATGATGAGCAGACAGACCCTTCAGGATCCACATGCTTTGGCTCCTTCTGCAACCCATATGTCTGTGTAAGTGTGTAATTGCCTGAGGGCAGGAATGAATGGGTGTGAATGAGTGAATGAATGGAGGGGTGTATGCTTGCTTGTCTGTGTGCATGTGTGTGAGAGAGAGAGAGAGAGTTCTATCTTCTTTAGTTTAAACCTTTGGTGGCTGCTTTCTCCTCTTTACTTTTACCTAGTGGAAATAAACCCATACTAGTGTAACCCTGGGTGGTCTCCAGTGAGAATATTTTAAGGTAACAAGGTCACTCTCTGATTTTCAATATATTCACATTTCCAATTACATAATTATATTACTTTAAAGGAAATTAAACAATACCTTCTTGTATTTTAGCAATTTACAAGAAGTTTTCTTTTTGATTTTCTGTTATTTCATGTCTCTGATATCTCCCTTCTCACAAGCAAATTATTACAGATCCCTGGCTAACCATTCACAGAACTCGGTAGGGATGAAGAGAGTAAAGTATGAAAGTGAATGTAATTATCAGTGAATGTGCAGCCTACAAAATCTAAAACTTTATAATTCTTTTCTTAGATCTAGTAGAATATCATTTTAAACCTATAGCACAGTGGTATATCACAAGAGAAAAGCTATTCATCCAATCTGCCTTGGCCAGAGTCCTGGAAGAAGGGACTCTGCTACACACTTTATAGTCCTATCCACAGCTGTTTACACTTCCAGTCAGAAAAATTTCTACCCTGATCAAATGACTTGATTACAGATACCCTTGAGCTCTGCAGTCTTTGGAGATGACTCATAAGTTTAAGCATTTAAGGAGACAAAACCTTAGTGAATTAACTACTTTTAGCTCAGAGAATGACTTTTTAGTCAACAATGGGAATAAGATCTATCAGCTATTTGAGAATGACACCTGCTTGTCTATCTTAGTGCCCTTTATGGCTGATGAGGCTTCCATCTTACTGACAGTAGGTCTTATTGAGAGCAGTTATTAAGGTATGTTTCTTCCCAGAAGGCCAAAATGCTTAACATTCTTGCTCAAAGAGGCATTATTTACCCACAATCACTACTTTTCCTGGAGTATTTTTACCTCTTGTCAAAAAAGCTTTGCTGTGTTGGGATGCTTCTGAACCCCCGTCTGCTCTTGGATTGCATTTCCTCAATAGCAGTGGTGGTCCATTCCACTTCCTTTGTCCTCTGCTTGGTTAAGAGTTTCTTGATGAAGCTCCACTCATGAAGGTCATCTTACACATTGCCCCTTCCAGGTGGGTTACTGCAATGTGATTGCTTAAAACTTCTTTCAGAAACTTATATATATATAGCAGAAAATAGTGATGTGTCTACTTAGTGGAATGAGTCAATCTGAACACATTAGATTTTTGCTCTGTGATTTACATAGGTTTCATACCTGATTCTAGATGTACTTCATTTTATTAATTCTAATTTTTAAAAGGCCTGTCTAGTTTGGGGCCTGGCTATCTTAGGAACTGCCCTTCTCCCTATACACTATTTTGCAATCAGTCAGCCTCTAGATGCGCACTCATGGGAACTGAAGGGCAGTTTAAATTAGCATTTACTATATTTACTTATGTCCTGTTATCAGCTACGAACAGAAATGGGTGCAAAAAATTCATGAATAATTCAGTGAATAAAATAAGATGGGGCTAGTCAGCTGACCTTAGTATGGACTACACTTATCCCTATAGAGTATTTATACTCCAGAAATTGATATCAAATACATTCAAGTGGGCTTGTGATAGTTTCTCTTGTAACATTTACAAGAAAAGCACTACAAACACTGATTAATCACATTTATGGGATTTATGATGGATCCTATGAGAACCATTTTTTAATAATTCAAAGGCTGTATCTACACTACAAAGAAAAGTTGGTAAAAGATATACAAATTGTGAACCACAATTTGCATATCTTTTCCCACTTTTCATCCAAAAGAGGCTTTTCTGACATTTGGCACATCTACACGGGGCCAAATGTCGGGGAAAAATCCTCTTTTGGAACATCCCTTCTTCTGTATGTAAGCAGGGTCAGGGTAAACTCTATCCTGACATCTAGTGGCGAACTGTGGCAAGTGGTGCACAGAGACTTCAGGGGCTGAGCCCAATTTGCATAGACACACCCACCCTGTCTAGTATGTGCCACAGCAGCCCAAATCGTCACTTTGGCCACTGTGGGAGCCCCAGTCTCTCTGTTATTGAGGCAGAGGGGATAAAAGTGTTGTTACCCTGATTATGCGAATCAAGGACAATGGAATGGTGGAACTGTTTATGACAGAGGGATTCGCCATAAACTAAGTAGCACTCGCTAGACAAGGGGCATGGGTTCCAAACCCAGTTAAATTGAGGGAGGTTGGTCTTGGTACCTGGTGGTGGGGCCCTGTCTGAGGGCCTAAACAACACTGATTGCACTCATTCCTCTCTCCACTGTGGAATATCAGAGTTAATTTAGATTCCATTAGGAGTCTAGTTGTGAGCTGTGAAGCTAACTTTGTTGTGGGCCAGCGCTACGAGAGCTGAAATCACTGTTGCTGAGGGGAGCCTGGTGCTGTGCTGCTAGCAGAGCAGTTTGCAAGGGGCAACCAGCAAGCGCAGGCGGACAGTAGATGCAGCTGGCGGGGCGGCTGACGGCGGCCTGCGGCCGTAAGAGCGGCAGCTGGGGGAGCAGCGGCAGGAGCAACCAGCTGGCAACCCGGAGCGTGGACCGAGACGGTTGGCGGATTTGCGGAGACGGTTGGCGGATTTGCGGAGCCGGACAGTGGAGGCGGCTCACCTGACGACAAGTAGAGTGTGGCGGAGTGACTCGTGTTGACGGCGGCGGCACGGAGAGGCGGAGCCACCGCCGGGCCACGTAAGGTGCATCGATCCCCCACCCCTCCAGGTTGGGATGGTGGAACCCTGCCGGGTGGACTTTTGAACCCTGGGACGGCACTGACCCAGGGCTGAGACTCTTGGGGGTGTTGGACTTTTGGGACGTTGGGGAGATTTGTGGCTGGGGGGAGGGCCTCTGCTCATTGTTTGGTTGGTAAATCCGAGTTGTGGTGTTTCTCCAATTTAATGCAGATGTCGGTTACCTCATGTTATTAAAGGTTTGCTACTACACTGAGGCTCTGTGCTTGCGAGAGGGGAAGAATTGCCTCTTTTGAGGCACCCAGAGGTGTATGTAAGATTTCCCAGGTCACTGGGTGGGGGCTCGAGCCGGTGTTGTATTACCTCGTTGGGAGGAGACCCCTAGATACTGAACCCGGCCCTTGCTGCTGCTATTTACTTGGCCTGGCAGAAGGGTTACATGTATAAAATGAAACACATTTGCTTTTCCAAAAAAAATTTCAGAAAAGCAGACATGTTCCTTGGACGCAGTGGACCTTTTCCGGTATCCTGGAAAAGCTCTGTAGTCTAGACATACCCAAAGGGATGGTTACAGGAGGCTATGCATGGTGGGGCATTAGACTAGGAGATAGGTGCCATTCCTGATTTTTCTGCTGGCCTGCTGTGTGACTTGAGCCAAGTCTGGGTACTAATTTCCCTAGCCACAAAGGGGGAATAATGACACTTACTTTTCATTGTAGAACAATGAAAACCTGCAGATTAAAAGAGCTATATGAGAGTTTATTATTATCAATGATTAGGCATACAGCATAAACCTGGGGATCTACAGGTAAATGTGTTCTAACTAATCTGTAATTTTTTTGTGAAAAACGATACTGTACTAGAATATTTATAATATTCATCCGAGGAAGGGAAGATCATTGTTGAGTTCTTCACTAGAATACAGTCATCTATGCTTTGCCAATGAAATAGCTAACAATCTATGATAAGAGCTGTTCTATCCCCTCCCTTTTTATTATTCTCTTTCGATAGCATTTATTTTCAAAACAGCTGGACTCTAATAATATTTTGGAAGATATCACTTTCTGTAATTCTATACAGTAGCCAGGAGCTGGTCTACATAAAGGTATTACTTTTTGTATGCCTCTTACACATAATACCAAACTGTCTGCCTTAATCATCTCCTCAAGCTAAAAGGCTTAAAAAACATCTTCATGTTTTAAGATGAATATATGTCAGAATGCTCCAATTTACTTGTCTACATTAATGTCCTGGGTTGAAAGGTCTGAATTACATCTGTGTGGAGACACCTATGTGGTACTGTTTTACATAAACAAAAGAGCAGAGCTGTAGATTTCAATGACTGAGACGTATTCTAGCCATGTTCTTGATGCTAACATAGTGCACAGGGTGCCACCAAGAACAACTATAAATCATATTTCATTATATTATACTGGTTATTCGTGTTGCTGCTTGGGATTCTAAAGCAAATTAGACCATGACTCAAGATGCATTTTCAGTGTTTGTTTGCCTTTACTTCTATGGAACATATAATTTTCTATTTGATGAATGGAAAACACAATCCCTGGCCTGCAGTAAAACTTTGTCTCAAACCTTGCTGTTTCTTACTGATTTCTGAGTGTACAGCTAAATTTTGCTACAATTTTCTGTGAAACGAACCATTCTGGAGAAAACCCAATGCCCCTCATTTGTAAGGTCTCTCAACTTCAACCTGACACGAGTGTGCATTTTATGTATTATTTTGTTGACAAATAGTACAGTAATTGTTTCAAGAATCTTTAGTCTTTTGCTTTGGGCTGGTTATCAGAATGCCTGATATAAAGATCCTGAGAGACTGTAAAACCGGAATAAGCTGAATTCAGTTTACAGCTTGATGTTTAAGCAGTTAAGTGCCATATTGTCCCTTCTTTGTGTCCCATATAACTGCCAAGTGATGTCTCAGTTCTTGCACTGAGAAGTGTAAAATAATTTCCCCCTAACTCCACTGGAGATGCAACACTCCCCAAAGGCTCTGGTGGTGAGACCTTATCCATTTTTTCTATGTTTGTTTACATATAAAATTGCAGTTAAGTTCACTTACTTAAATGATTAATTCCACTTATTGCAATGAAAGTCTCACTAATGATAGCCAAAGAGGATGACTTAGAAATCTGAGCATTTAGTTTGAAGTTTTAGTCTTCAATAGATTAAATCCCAGCACAGTCAAGTCAACTCTTAATATATAATGTTGAGCCCAGTGAAAATTACCAAAACGAGTGGACATTTTGGACAAGACTTTTCAGTTTTGTGGCCCGCTTTTCTGAGCTGCTGTGAGCACCAAATCCAGCGATGAGTTCTTCTTCATAACATTATGAATCAAATTTTCAAAAATTGCTTCAAGTATGCTCACACTTTTTCACATTCAGTGTGAGGCCATTTTCTCTGGTTTGGCTGAGGTCTGTTTGAAAGAAGAGGTATAGTTGGCATGATGTAAGCTTTGTAGCCTTCATAGGGTATGTCTAGACTGCATCCCTCTGTTGGCAGAGGGATGCAGATTAGGCAGGTCAACATTGCAAATGAGGCAGGAATTTAAATATCCCATGCCTAATTTGAATAAAAATGGACGCCAAATTTTGCTGACTCAGCTCTTTGTGGGCAAAACGTGGCAGTCTAGAGGGTGGTCCGTTGAGGAAAAAGAAAGCCTTATGCCTTCTACAAGGAAGTTTACAGGCTTTCTTTCTCAACAGATCGCCCTCTAGACTGTCGCTTTTTGCCGATAAAGTGCTGAGTCAGCAAAACGTGGTGGCTATTTTTATGCAAATTAGGTGCAGGATATTTAAATCCCTGCCTCATTTGCAATGTCGACCTGCCTAATCTGCATCCCTCTACCGACAGAGGGATGCAGTCTAGACTAGGGGTTCCCAAACTTTTTGACACGGGGACCAGTAAATCCATTCACGAACTTTTGGAGGACCGGTAACATTCATTTGCATATTCATTAATCAAATGATGAATATTCAAATATTTCTGGTTGTTTCTGGTCCTCCCAAAGCCCCCAGTGCCAGCTTTAGCAAAGCTTTTGATGTGGTCACCCAAAATATTCTTGCCCGCAAGTTAAGGAATATGGATTGGATAAATGGAGAAAGACAGACAGAAAGCTGGTTAGACCAGGGTTTCCCAAACTTTTTACTTTAGTTGGAATCCTTTTTTTCTGCACTGTTTTTTGCAGCCCAAAAATATAAACACATAAAAAACAAACTGAGAAAATACCAGACATATAATATGTCTGGTATTTTCTCATTAGGTAAGTTTTATTATTACTAAATGTATCAGTTTGTAGTTTCGAACTGCCTGGCTGGTAAATGTACTCAGACTGCATGAGTGTGTCTACCAGCCAGACAGTTCTCAACTACTTGAGGGGGTGTGGGCGGGGGGCACAATAGAATCCCCAGGTCGGACTCACTCGTGTTTGGGGGGAAGGGGAGCAGCGCCCCACGATCTGCATATGGCCGGGTCAGTCCCGCTCCCCGCTGGCCGATTTGCTCCCCCCGCTGCACCTCCGGCCAGCCCCACTTCCCCCAATCCCCTCCCGGACAGCCAGTTCTTCCCCGCTTCTCCTCCCAATCTCCCTTGGCCAGTCCCACTGTCCGCGCCCAGCCCTGCTTCTGGTAGCTGCTTCTCCCCCCCATCTTTCCTACCCCCAACCTTGCACCCCCCGGCAGCCCTGCTTCCACCAGCCCCCCCAATCGCTCACAGACAGTCCTGATGCCCCAGGCAAGCCCTGCTTCCAGCGGCCGCTTCTCCCCTACTCCTCCTCCCAATCTCCCCAGGCCAGCCCCCTGCCCAGCTCTGCTTCCACCAGCTGCCCCTCCCCCAATCTCTCTGGCCCGCCCCGATTCCCCCGTCCAGTGCTGCTTCTGATGGCCGGCTCTCCCCTCCTCCTCCTCTCCCCTCCACCCCCAACCTCCCCTAGCTACTCATCTGCCGGAAGCTGGAAGATCCAGCTGCAGTCTCTGCCCAGGCCCGCCAAGGGTTTGGGAGACCAGGTGCCACACAGTCACTCCGGGAGCCTGGAACACCCTGGCAACCATGCTGAGGCCCGGTACCTTTTTCCTGCAGCCCGGTATCAGGCCACGGCCCATAGTTTGGGAATCACTGGTCTAGACATACCCATAGACTGGGATTGATCTGTGCTGTTCTGGACCCACACTGCATTACAGTGCACACTCAAGGGCATCTCAATTGAACTTACGCTGCTCACAGCCCCAAAAGCAACACTCTCAGCCACAGGTTGCTACCATGCAAGGATGGCTTGGTAATGCCTCTTCCCTAACCACACTCCCTGCACAGAAGGGCTAAGTAGGAATGGCATAGGAACTCTGTTCTACACAATTTCCCCAACCGTAGGGAATCCTGAAGAGGGTGGCTAAGCTGGTGTTAGGTCTGTTTTGCGCTGTCAGAATGGCACAAAGCTACAGAGTGGGGTCAAATATCCAGCCAGCGCGGGTATCCAACTTCACTTTGCCTCTGGTACCCAAATGTTGTTATATTTTCATATGTAAGTAAATGTGGAAAAATGGAATCGTTCTGTTTCCTGTCCCCACATCCACACACTTTGGAATGTGTTGCATCCCCAATAGTTGATTAGGGGGAAGTAATTGTGTTCCCGAGAGTAAAAGAACTGAGATTTTCCTGGGTTCTTTCCTGGAGCATAAAGAGTGAACAACATGGTGTCTTGAATTCTGATTTTAACTCTTCTTGGGATCTTTATAGCATGCATTCTGTTAGGCAGCCAAATGCAAAAGTCTAAGGACTCAAAGCATTTACTGTACTTTGTTCACAATATAATGTAAATACCATGCACACACGTATCAGGATAAAATTGCAACACACTAAAATGAAGAGCATTGGGTTTTCTCCAAAATGGTTAATTTCACAGCAAAATTCCACATAAAAATTGACTTATTTAGAAGACCCTAATGCCAGTGTTTTTTGGATACTTTATATAAGTAAAATTATGGGACCAGATCCCCAGTTTGTATAAATTGGTCCATTCCCATTAATGGGTTTTGTGCCAATTTACAGCAGTTGAGAAATTGATCTCACCTTTTTAAAATGACCAGTAAAGAACCTAGCCACTTGTCAAAGTTGAATTCTGCTGAACTTCATGAGGGTGAGGGAAAGACAGGGAGAGGGTGTTGGTTTTCAGGTTTGCAGGCTTTCTTTTGGGAAAACTCTTCTAATGTCAATTGAGGATTAAGGAAGTGACAGTAAGAGCAAATAAACACTGAGTGCCTGTGCAGTATTGTAGCTATGCCAGGTTCATTGAAAAAAATTGGCCCTGTGTGTCTCTTGTCACTCTTTGCAACTGTAGTGAATTTCAACTGTTGTCCTTAACCACATCTCTTCTGTCCTGCTAGCCTTTGTCTTAATCTTAAACAGTGACAGCATTCAGTGGTTCAGTGATTTCCATAGGCATATAATTTCAAAGTGCTTTGGTGTCCTTCAAGACAAACAAATATTGTGTAAATGACAGTTCTTGGATTACATACAAGACATTCATTAAAAAAAATTAAATTAACCACCTAGTCAAAAAAGGACATGTGGTTTCCTGGTTCAAGACAGATTGATTTTTTTTTTTACACAAGTATTTAAATATGCTGCACACATTCTTAGCACTATCTGATATAAAAGATGGCCAGAAGGAAGCATAGGATGCCTCTCGCTCCAGGCAGGCATCAGAGCGTGATCACATCTTAGGCCTCAAGTGCTGCGAAAAATGGTTGGCTATCACACTAGACTGTGTTCCATGTTCCCTCCCCCACACCACCACCATGATCTGTGGTTTGAGTGGTGTTTAGACCCAACTCTACCCCAACTGGCGAGTGTAAATGGTGTAGTCAGCTGCAAGCCTTTTTCAAAAAGCACATACTTTCCTGTTTAGAGAAGCAACAGCACAAACTCCATGGTGTGACCCTTCCGCCTGCTCCCAGTAGCCTACCCTTCTAGTTAAGATTCCTAGAACAGAAGAAACCCCAAACTGCATCTCTTTTCCAAATTAATACACTATCCAAGGAGAAATTAGGACATAATTTCTGGGTAGCATTGGTAAAATCCAAGAGTTCAGTGTGGAAGAAGCATTCTAAGATTAGAATCTTATTCGACCTTATCCAAATTCTGTTGTTTTGGAAATAATTCAGAATAAATCTGTCTTTTGAGATGTATGGTATGTTTTTTTTTTTTTTTTTTTTTTCATTTCAGCAGGCCTTGAACTGACACACGAGTTGCCTTTCCCAGGGACAGTGGCAGAAATGAGGAAGTGCACAGGCTCGCGGGGGGGGGGGGGGGGGAGGATTGTGCTTATTCATAAAGTTACCCAAACAAGAGAGGGTGTTTCTTTTGTTTTTGTTGCCTGGGGTTAATTTTAACTTAAAGAAAGGTTCCATTTGGACTTTCATGTTTTGCGCAAAAGTGTTGTCAATTTTTTCGTTTATTCCATTCTTCTTCTCCAATCCCTACTGGGAGTACCACTCTGCAGAACTTCAGACATTGGAAGGCAATACTTAGTTGCATTGTTTTGAACTTAGATTAACCTATCTCTTTTGTTTTCTTATAAGAATGAACTCTTAACTTCTGTAAGCTTTATTCTTCTCTAGAGCTTTGCAAAAATAAAATACATCAAAAAGGGGGAGGCATAATATGACAAAAGTAGTGGTTTTATTGAAAGAGATCCTTGTTGTATTTTGCTTTTGAAATCAGTTTAACGCGGAGTTTAAGGATTGGCAATTTGTTTAAAGAAATGGGTAAAATATTTTAAAATGGCACTTTATTTAAACTATTGTGCCTCCTTCAGTAAACATTCAGTACATGACTGAACCCTGTGTGAACTTCTGCTTGTTTCTGGTTAAACAGAATCGAAGTTTAAAAGAAAAGGGGTTGCTATTGAGAACAAGACAAAGTTGCATGTGCTTTTTTTCTTTTCTCTCTTTTTTTTTTTTTTTTGCCCACACACAAGTTCTTACCCCCCAAAACACGGCGTTCACATGGTCTTTTATTAAACCACCGTGTTTTTTTTTCCTAGGCCTCAAAGTACTAAACTGAAAGCAAGCTGTTAACAGAAATGAGTAATTATTGAAGCTCTAACAGGCAGCTTTCATTGAAGTTGATTACAGCAGCTATATAATCACTTTTACTGATGCTGTAATCACAGTAGCAGGGAATGCTTGACTTGGTTCTTATTGTTTTCACTCAGGGTGGAGGTAGGGGGCCTGCAAGAAACCCGTTTTACCACCTCAGTACAATTTCTTCTGTAAAAGAAATCTACAAAACACTGAATGAAGCAGAGAATCATTTATTCTTTCTTTATTAGCATTTTCTCCTCCCTCACATGAGAGACTGTTGGAGTCAGGAAATTGCTGTTATTCAATATGCACGCCAGAGGTTGTAATGACCATTTGGAAGGGTATGACCAACAATTACAGCCCTTAATGAATAGGAGTAATCTAGTTGAGACTAAACACTAGTCTCAACTCTGGTGCTGTCTCTGGTTAAATTAAAAGAACAGCAATGTAAAGGAAGTTAACAAGAATTAATTAGTTAGATCGAACTGAAAACCTACTCATTAGTGATGTTATAGGCAAAGTAAAAGCCTATCTTCAGTGCAATTAGGTAGACAAATGAATTGTACAACTGACTGATTCACACCTGCTAACAGCTAAGGGCTATAGCTGATATGTATGGGATCCACTTTTTACAGTTCATGCATACTTGCATAGTTTAATGGATCTTGCATTCCTGAATTAGCCTTCATTCCTTCAGATTTTACTTGCATATTTGTTCTAAATATTGCAATACGTTACTCTGACAGATTCTGACATGATGTGGCTGTCTGTTATAGGGGGGTTTCCGGAAGGGGACTGCATAGCAATAACAAACCCCTTGATTAAAGTAAACAAATCCCTTAGGGCTTCTCTAAACTGCATCCTATTGCCCCTGGCCCTATGCAGTCATCCTAATACCCAGGAAACCCAGGAGTACACTGATCAAGTGTAACCCACACACCTTCTGGGTATGGTTCACTGTCCCATATAGTGGCACTTAGACCACTTACAGAGAGAAAGAATGACCCTGCTCTACACCTCAGAGTCAGCTGTCTTTTAGATCAAGTCATAGAGGTTCATGCACTGCGTAATCCATCTATAATATAGAGTAGGTTCAAATTCAGCTCAAAACTTGTGATCAGACAACTCTGTACTGGAAAATGTCAAGTCAGGCACCTATCTTTTGGAACAGTGATCTTTGACAAGGATTCCCTTTTCCTGTAGCTCTTCTGGGCTCAAAATAGCCATGGTCTTCAACAGCGATAAACCTATATGCATAAAGGGCTGGAAGATCAGGATCAGACCTGTGGGCCAAAGTATTTCTGTCTGCCATCTAAAGTATTGCGAGGGTAGCCGTCTTCCTAGTATCTGAGCACCAATAATCACAATACCTGAGGTCCTCAGGTTTTTGTTAAACTAACTGAATTGACTGTGACATAGAACATTAATTGAAAGTGTGTCATTTGTTGAATCAAGAGTTGTTAATTACCTGCGTCTCTCAACTGGTTGGCGTTTGGGATAGGGTAGTCTGTGAGCACCCAATCCATCAAACAAAGCCACATTCAATATGAATGGTCAATTGATGATGTATAAAAGGAATATGTGAATAGGAGCTGTTTCCAGAAAGTATATCAGTTTATAATATTTATATAATATTTAACTTGATGTCTAGACTAATGAGTTTTGGGGGAAATACCTCAGTGATGCAACCATGCAGGACTTTGGGGTTATCATTATGGTATACAAGATGGTTATTTGAATTTATTCCAAATAGCAAGTATAGAACTGTCCGCAGAGCGTGGCAGCCATTTAAATTTAAATGAAGCCGCAATTATTTAAATCACGGCTTCATTTCCCTATGCTGGGTAGCCTAATCTACATGCCTCTGACGACAGAGGCATGTAGTCTAGACATACCCGAACAGTTTTGATTCTGCCCAATAGAGCAGGACTACTCAACTTTGAAAGCCCTGGGGGCCACAATGATACCCACAGCACATGCCGAGGGCCTCAACTTAAGTGTGGTTGCATAAATATACAAATATTTATGCAAATATATTCAAATAGCTTCTGTCACATTGATGGGCATGAAGACAAAGATTGAGGCAAAGCTATACAACATGCAGGCCCTATTTAAGTTAGTTCTGCTGATATTAATAAAATGCAACATTTACCCGATTTCCACCCATATGACAGAACATTTAATGAGCAATTACAGTCCAGGAATTTAACTACTAGAACACATATCAACAGAAGACCACTGTAATGACTACTTTTTTGTTTTGGCTTCACAATTTCAACAAATCAAACAAAAACTGCCAATACAATATTTACTGAAATATAAGTACAATCAATGTGAAGTTAAAGGCACCGAGGAGAGAAGTGGCATGGCTAGAAAAGGAACCCAGGAATCCTGCTTCCCAGAATCCCTTTCTTTCCCCTGCCTGCCCCACCAAGCACCAGCTCCCACAGTCCTCACAGAGCAGAGATTGGAACCCCCAAATCTAACCAACAGACCTACTGCCCACCTATAGGAAAGGAAAGAAGCCAGAAGTTTTAGAGCAGCAGTTCCCTGCTCTAACCCAGTGTTTCTCAACCTTTTTTAAAAAAATATATATATATATATATTTAAGTACCTCCAGTTTTCAGACACTCACCATTTTTTTCCAACCGTTGCAATGTAATCGTAGCCAGGCGGGCAACTGAATTTTGGGGTATAAAAAGTACAAAAATAATAAAGCGCTCTAAAACTTGAAACAAAAATTCAGTTTTGTTGATGTACCCCCCAGACTTCTCTTGAGTACCCCTGAGGGTACTTGTACCACTGGTTGAGAAACACTGCTCTAACCCAATGTACCCACCCCTCCGCCAGAGCCAGGCACACTCCAGCCCTCCTGCTCTAACCCAATGCCCCTCCCCTCCCCTACTCGAGCCAGGAACTCTGCAGCCCCTTGCTCTAATCCAGTGTCCCTACTCCAAAACCGAGCACCCCCAGCCTCCTGCTCTACCCCTTCCTTAGAGCCAGGCAACTTCAACCCCCCTCTTCCAACCCAATGTCCTTTCCCTCCCACAGAGCCGGGCCCATTAATCTAGTGGGGTATAGGGTAACATCCTGGGTCTCACTGGAGCCACATGCTTTTCCCTCCGGGCACTGGGGCCCGTGCGCAGAGCAGCTATGAATGGTCCAGGCGCACGGCTCCGAACGTTCCATTGAAGGCACGTGCTGCCACCCCTCCCTAATCCCCTTTGCAGGGCAA
Source organism: Pelodiscus sinensis (assembly GCF_052426305.1). Taxonomy (NCBI): domain Eukaryota; kingdom Metazoa; phylum Chordata; order Testudines; family Trionychidae; genus Pelodiscus; species Pelodiscus sinensis. Next base: position 33,588,054 of record NC_143060.1, on the reverse strand, counting down.
AAAATCCCTGACAGTTTTTTTCCTTTTAAAAAACCCATCCAGATGGCAATTTAACGTGTGAAAACAAGGACATGTCCAGGAAAAACTGGATGTATGGTAACCCTACCCAAGCCTCAGCACAGAGTTTTCTCACCCCGGCCACGCTGCCTGGTTCCACTGTTGCCCTGCCACATCTCTTGTTGCCCAGCTCTGCCACTGCCTTGCTACATGCCTCGCTGCCCGACTCCCCTGCTGCCTCTTGCCGCCCCCAGCAGCTCCTGCATACGCGCTGACACGACCTGGCTCAGTCTGGCACCATGCGGCTTGGCTCGTGGGGAGGTGCTGTTGCTGGAGCCCACAGCAACAAGGCAGGCAAGCGGCCCAGGAAGCTGCTCAAGGTGCCATGGGCCACATGCAGCCTATGGGCCATGTTTTGAGTAGCCCTGCAGTAGAGAATAGTGGTGCATACAAACATGGAAGCCAGTTCATGACATTAACTTTTAATATCAAGAGCTCTAGTTACTGTACATGTCTTTCTACTGTTTCATTTTGAGTACAACATATACTCAGCTTGTATACACTTACTGATGCATACAAATCTAGTGAAATGCCTTATTTATTTAAATAAGTGCTCCTCTTTTTTCATCTCTGAGATAACCACATGATTGGTGCACACTAAAATGCAAAACATCTGATGAACTCATCATCATGAGATTCAAGGATAAAAGCATAAATATTTGACTTAAACATGTATTTATTTCCTAATTCTATGGTAATTTTTATGTGTATCTCCCTAACTGTATCTGCCTGTACAATGAGTAAAGTGTTCATCTATTGTTATCGCTGTTAACATTGCAGCACAGTTAATCAATCACAGAGAATTGTTTTATATCATATGCAAAAGGTTATTAATGTTTTATTGGGTAAAAGCTTACCTAAGCTGATGTTCTCAAAACTGAAACATTTAATCACATTTGTCATGTTTTGGTTTTTTGCTGAATACACAAGACTGTGTAACCCTAATTAAAGCACTATGCAACAAAGAACACATTGGCAATATATTGTTGAAGACGATAGATGCACAGAGAATTATTTCAGTTGGAATTATCTAAATAATGGTTTTTGGCACAGAAAGAAATGGGTCCAAAGCAAAACCTCTAAGTCTAAACTCCTTCAAATTTCATAGGTGTTTGGATTTCTAGGTCAGATCCATAAATGGAAGAGGATGATTTGAATGCAGCCAATTTTTCATGAGACAGCTTTGCCATGTAAGATTTTGGCCCAGAATGACAGATATGAATCACATGAAAACAGCTGTTCCCAGGTGTTCATATACTAGACTAGAGTGAGGAGTATTACCAAAATGCCTAGTAGAGGTGATGTATAGGGGCAGGTGAGTTCATGTGCCTCTCCACCCCAGATTTGCTCTTTGACTTTTTCTGCATATGCTCGCATGGACTGAGCATGCTCAGTAACACACTGAAGCTGGCTACCCTCACTCTGTTCTCCCACTGTTGAGAGGCACACAGGTCATTTCTGATGCCTAGGAAATTAGATAGGTCTTCTGAAATTTCTATCATTTTCGGATGAAACTTTTTGAGGACAGCTTGTAAGCACTGTTGAATCCAAACCCAAATCCCACCTTGGATTCACCCTTAGCCCCAAACCTTGAATCAAAGGATTCTGTTCTGTCACTTGTCTTATTCAGCCTGTTAGGTGAGACGATATAGGTGAGCTATGGGGTGCAGTGCTTTCAATATAAAAGCGACTTGTTTCATTGAATTTGAATGGATTAATTTATCAGCTTTGCTACTGTCCGCTACTGAACCAGATAAAATGGAAATTATGCTGACTGGCAGGGCAAAGCAATTGAATATATGTAGGTGGTTCCTGCTCCCTTGATTGAACTCCGTGGAGTTTATTGGCTCCTCAGCTGTTTCTGCAGGTATAGTGATCGTGAATCTACATTTGGCCAAGAGGTTGAGACCTTTATGAGTGGATTTTTTCTTTGCCACAGTCATCGCCACATTTCAATCACTGCAATGAGCTTCAAAACCCAATAACATCATGAAGGTATGCCTGACTCCTACCACTTGAAACTTCAGTAAGTGAGAATGCAGTTGCTGTCCTGCTGAGAAATGCTTCTCTCAGAATGCTTGTTACCTCTGTGATCAGTGACCTGCACTGGCTTCCAATTCATTTCCAAGTTTAAAGTGCTGATTTGGAAGCCTTAAATAGACTGTTTCCACAAGGATGCAACCTTTCTCCTTGTGTGGTGCTATGGCAGGTGAAAGCAAACTGGGCACTCAAGCTAGCATCTCATATATAAATGGAAGGGGACTGGAGATACGATGAGACTGGTACCCAATCCTAGGCTTCCTCTTCCCCTAATAATCCAATGAGCTCAAATTTGTTGATTTTCAGGGTCATGTTGCAAATGTGCTCTATTTCTAGGGTTTTGTTTTTTTTCCTGGGAAGGAGGATGGTGACAGACTTCTTTTGAACCCAGGAGGATTTTATATTTGGATGTTGGTTCTAATTACGGATATTTTTATTGGTTGTTTTATATATGATCCCACAGCTATTGACGGGTGCATTTTAAATACATTAACAGTCATACATACATGTTTTAAGAGTAGGTTCACTGAATACATTTACTTACAGTTAACAATCTGTTACATTTTGCTACAAGTCTAGGTACAATATAGACATATATTAAGACACAATGCTTGGTCCAAGAGCTTATTGTCATAGACAAAATATGAGAGAAAAGGGTTCCCATTTTTTAGTGGGGGACCTGAGGGACTGAGATATAAAGTGATTTGCCCAAAGTCACAGACAGAGAGTCTGTAAAAGATCCAGGAAATAAAGCAAGGTCTCCTGAATGCTGGTGCAGTACCTTCACCACACTACCATCCTTCCCCTTGCCAGTACCATGATGGGGCAGATCAAAGAAGTCACTTTAAATACTTCCTTGTAATCAACTCATTCCCTCAGCCCCCCACTTGCCCAATAGGCAGAGGAATTCTGACAGGGCAAGATTAGAGATGGGCAGTTGGGCCATCCAGTTAGCTCTCTGATGTCTGCGACAAAAATCTCCTTTCTTTACTCTCACAGAAGCTTTAGCTTTCTAGAGGACTCAGGAAAGAAGTGTATCCCCTCTTCTTTCTACAGCTACTAGATCTTTAGGGGGTATGAATTCTTCTCTCTCTTTCCTCACACCTCAACTTGGTGGAGTAGTAAATAATAAGGATAGGGCAGTCATAGAAACCAATCTGGACCGTTTGGTAATCTGGGCCCATTCAAATATAATGTGTCTTAATATAGTTGAATGCAGAGACACACCACCAAGAACAAGAAATTAAGTACATAGCTACTGAATGAAGGACTGAATCTTGGAAAGCAGTGACTCTGAAAAGTCTTTGGAGGGTCATAGGAGAAAAACAGTTCCACAAGAGCTCCCAGTGATATGCTGTGGCAAAAGGGCTAATGGATGACATTGGTGAGATGAATACTGCACCCAGTTTTGGAGTTCACCTTTTAATAAGGCAGTTAAGAATTGTAAAGAATGCAGAAAAATGCCACAAATATAATTTGAGGGCTGGAAGGAATGTTGTACAGTGAAAAACTTAAAGAGCTCAAGCTTATCAAAAAGAACATTGAGAAGAAACTTGTTTTTATCTTCACGGGGAGAAAATATCAGGCACTAACGAGTTTTTTAATGTAGGACAGAAAGACACAACAACCACAAGTAAATTCAAATAAATAAATTTGAATAAATAAATTCAAATTATAAATAAATTCTAATGGATAAATTCAAATTAGAAATGAGGCACGGATGTTTAAGAGTGCTAAGGAATTACTATTGCAATACACTATCAAGGGGAGTGGTGGATTTTCTGTCACTTGATGTCTTCAGATCAATATTGGATGTCTTTCCAGAAATCATGCTTTCACCAAATGCAAACCACTGGGCTAAATATAGGGGTAACTGGGTACTAATGATCTGTGGTAGGTCAGACTAGATAATCTAATGGCCCTTTGTGACACAAAACTATGAATCCTCTTAGGATGTCAGTGCTGGTAGACAGCCCAGTCCTGCAAGGTCATGGACACCTTCAACCCTGCTTCATCTAATGAGAGATAAAGACTCTCCATACTCTATGGAACAACAGCATCTGCCTGCTTTTTTTTCTTCATCAGAACCTGTTTCCACTAACTGCTTCCACTCTGGTGCCCATTCCTTTTTTTCAATTCAGTCATAAGCAGTAGAAGAGGCTCTTCTTTCTAAACAGCACATAGGAGTAGTTGCTGCATCTGAGCAATCTGATATTAAACTACCTTTTGCTAAAAGACTGTCACTTATCATGGCTGTCCCTTTTATACCATGTTCAGTGACGCCAGCTACCTTTAAACAAGAGTGAAAATTGATCTATTTAAAAGCCTCACTCACTGGCTGCTGATAGTGTAATTCACACCATACCAGGCACATAGATATTGAAAGATGTTGCATTAGCTCCATATGGAACTTTGAATCTCTTGCCACTGTGTGTTAAGAGTCTAGGTAGAAATCAGGGGCAAGAGCTTCTCTCCCTTTCCTCAACTGAATTTGGGTTTTGTTTTGTTTTTAGCTTGTGGCTGTTCTTTTGTGTTTAGAAAGCACTTAGCACCATGTACACCAGACTAACATGGCTACATTTCTATCACTTAGCACCATGTAGGCACTGCCAAAAGCCAGTATCAAATATAAGGTCCAAAATACAAATAAAAATGTGATTCGTTCAAATGCAATTATGCCATTCTGAGCATACCATCATGTGACAATCTGACATTTTGTTCCATTTACATGGTTCAGCCCAACTCAGAATTTCATAACCCTTCGCAACAAAACAACATGGGAAAAGCAGGGCAGTGCTAGAACATTGAAAAGTGTTGCTAAATTTCTTGTATTCTACCTCCATTAGATTCTGGCAGTTAGCCTTCAAGCAAGGAAAGGTTAGCAAAGGAAAGCACACATGGTTCTCAGTTAAAGAGGCTTTAATTTCCATGTCAACATTTTATTTCTTTACAGTGGGGACTTGCAATTTTATCCATGTGAGAATAACAAAATTGTGTAGAAAATGTGGGTGATGGTTTATTGAAACAAAATCTAATGTGAAATTACCATCTAGTGCCATAAAACTTCTTGTTATTGTTTATCTCAACAGAGAGAATGTGATAGTGAAAATGATACACTGTGAACAGAAATATAAAATTGCTTGAGAAACCCATTGAATCAAATGGCTTAACGGCCATTTTTTGTATGTGTTATGAATGTGTGACTTCACAAATAACTTTCTTTCTCTGTCTTAAAATGGTCTGTTTTTCCTTCCCAACTTTTCTGTTCTGAGTTGATGTTTTGTAACTACCCTCTAGAACTGTATAATAGATCCACTCCCCATTATTTTGCTTGGGATAGATATGGTATCCTATATATTTAAAAACTGGGAGAAGAATTCTTTCTTGATGCCACAGAATTGGATTATCATCCCATTGGGGTGAGGACTCAAGTAACCAGGAACACTTAACTTTTGACTTTTGTGGAAAAAAATCACTCTTTGTATAGTACTAAACCAGGTGTATCTGTGAAATAACCAGGTTTGTTAGTTTGTATAACAAATCAGAAAGGGCTTTTAGCTGAAACACCTGTTGTTTGCATCTCTTTTGATAATATCCTAATACATCTTCAAATTTCTGCCTAGGCTTTATACCACCTATGTGGGAAGATCTGCAAGGAGGTAGACAGATAGATTAGATTAGATAGATTATGGTAGACTGTACACTATGTCTAGATTTATCAAAGATCTTTAATGACAGTGTAAACTCCAATGATAATACAGACATGGTTATAACTCCGTACTTGAATGTTTAAGCAGAGTTCCACTTTAAACCCCCCTAAAAGTCTGTATTTAGATACACTTAAATGTTCAGTGGCAACCTTATCTTAATATTAAGGATTTGGGAGAGGCTTTTTATAATAGTACTTTGGTGATAATGAAAAGACAAATGTCTGGATTTCATAAAGCTAGTCTGTAAAGTGCATATAAAAATGGCATGCTCAGATGAAAGTACAAACAGGATATAAGTACTGGTTGCTTTCTTAAGCATGCAAGAAAAATGTTCAGTACCTAAAATTTGTGAATGATTGTCCAATGAGTCCTGTGGGATTAGTCAACAGATTCTCATAATGTTGTATAATCACAATCACTAAGTACTCCATCTTTATATTACTTAAAAGCACCCTCCTGGGATTTGGCTAGGTTTGTCAGTGAGTTACAAAAAGTTTTCTTTCTACACGGTAAAGAATATCTGAAAAATGAGAGCAAGTGCATTTCTATTCTGGTAACATGGTTGACTGTGCAATGCGTTGGTTTTCTGAGTCTCTCAAAGCAATAAATGTCACTATTAGTTTTGGTAAACAAATGATACCTCTGTGGAGAGTAGTATGATCCAGAATCCCTATGTTAATGTGCTAAGCTGTTTGTGTCTATGTGGAGAGCAGACACCACTGATGTTCCCCTGGATTTTTCTCCAGCTGTTTGAAATTTGCTGGATCTGTTATATTTATCAATGGGAAGCAGCATATCCATTTTGGCTGTATGGCTAATGAGGAAGCTGTGGGCTTTTTGTCTTCCAGCTGTAGATTTCTGGCAGTGTGATGTTTCATCTAATGAAGTATCCAACTTAATTTGTAAATTATTTCTGTACTTTACTTCCTAACTCCATTTAGGTATGTACATCTGAACAGTTAGGAGGCTGCATAAATTTCGAAGTCCAAATGCAATTCTCAATTGCAATACTAAATTATCTTGACATCTACGTTATGTGCTGAAGACTCCATAGGCCACATAATTATTTGAGTGCCTAGGCTTTCTCTCATAGAAATATTATAAATTTACAACCAAATTTTCGAAGAGGTGGCTTCCCTTTCATGGATGCAATTTTTCCTGCAGCTGAACTGCAGGCTCAGGTTTGGGTATTTAAATCTCTAAGTACCTGATTGCAGACACAAATGAAGCAGAAGCACAACTATGCTGATTTGCAGCCACAGGGTTATTTTGCAGGTGCAAATTGTCTGCTAAAGAGGAAACCAAGTCTCTCTCCTTAAAATATACCCCTTACCTTTTAACATTTCCAGATGCAAACTTGGGTTATCGGAAAGTTATTCACATTTTTGTCATGTGATTTATTTCATAATTATGTCCATGATTCTGAGTTTTTCTTTTGTATCTTTGAAAACTTAGCACCAAATGTGCAAAGATTTTAACATTTAACTAACACTTTCACCTCAACTCTTTTTTGCTATTAGACATTTTCCAAATGTTTTCAGGTAGGCAAGTAAGCTGAAGTTATGCTATACTAGAAAAATACTTTTTGGTACAAATTATATTGTGTGAACTAAAAGCTGATGTTATAGCTTTATATTGTTAATTTGCATTTATTTCATCTTTTGAAGTAAGATTTTTGTTTCCATTGGTTACTTAATTAGAACAACCAAAGGTTGAAGTTGTTTTGCTTCATTGTAACAAACAAAATAATTTGAGCCTGACCCTCTATGAGAGTATATTGTACAAGAGCTTGAGGGGGTAGCCGAGTTAGTCTGTTAGGGGTAACAGTTAATTCGAGGGAAGGGTTTCCAATCGAACTACTGCGTCTACACGTAGCAAGTTAAATCGGGCGACCGGCATTTTAAAATGGCGACTGGCCGTGAATATGCTAATGAAGCACGGGATATTTAAATCCCACACTGCATTAGCAACTTCGGTATGCTTCATTTGCCTCCCTAGTTCAAACTAGGGAGCAAGTGTTGACATACCCTTACAGAAAAAAACATCAAATTATCTGGTAGCACTTTATAGACAAACAAAATATGTAGATGGTATCATGAGCTTTTGTGGACACAGCCCACTTCTTCAGATGACCATAGTATACTATGGAAATCCTGTATTACTACAGGACTTGATATTTTAAAATAAAAGTGTGCCGGCTTGTATCAAGCTGTATCACCCTTATATTAGACAACTAAATATATGTGCTGCTTTGATTCTGCAAAAACTTATGCACATCCTAATTCTATACACTGCTAGTAATTCTACTGAAGTCATTGTAACTATTTCACAGCATGACAAGTCTCTGAAGGATTGGGACCTATGTTTGTATAAATAATGTCAAGCATTCTAATTGCATATTTTAACTTACATACACAGACACCATCTCACATGTTTTCCACTAGAACCATATTGGCACTAGCCAAAAGCTAGTGTGCTTAATACACTGCCCTATACAATGATATGATGCAGAGTAAAAGCGACCTTCACAAGAAAACATGCAGCATCTTTTTATTCAGCCATTACTTGAAAATATATTCAAACTCTTAGATGTGCACTTTATCCCCGCTCTCGTTCTCCAGAAATTAGCATCAGCTACTGCGTCTGGTTCAAGAATTGCAAATACGGCATACATTGCACACAACATTCATAACCCACTAAAAATCACCCGCATCATTTATTCAGAATTACTGATCTTCCAGCCTCAGATGACCCTGCATTATCACACTGTGACATTAGAAACCTTGCATTTGCAATTTGACTGTGTTGGATCTGAGTTTTCACAACTTGTAGTTTACACAACAATATACTTAGATCTTTCATTTTTCTACAGAAATTAATGGCCTAAACCATAATGATTTATAGTCAGACTGAACATGATTATTAATTTTCCTGGTGATTATACCTGTGGGCGGCAACAAATCTACTCCTGATAGAACAGGATTTGAAATGCTGCTAAAACTAAAATGTCCATAAGGTAATAACAACTAATTTTTACCTTAATCAACTTATACTTAAAAGAATTTAATATAGGGCACATGTGCCTTGTGGGGAAACTTGTTTGAAATACTCTGTAAGGTGCTGAGTTATTTATGAGAATAATTATATATTTGCTACTTTGGTTTGTACTGGGGAAATCAGGCTCTGCAATGAGACTGAGATACATTTTAAAAAAATAAGTCAGAATTTCATGTGCTAAAAAACTTTAGCACTCAGGCCAGTAGTGTTTAACAGAGAACAGCCCAGCAGTTATAGGGGGATATTAAAGCTTGATTAACTGAGCTCATATACTTGCAACTATATTTTTGATAGTGCTGCCTTTGGCTGGAGTAGGATTCTCAGAAGCCCTCTCTGAGCTTTGTGACGTGCAAAGGGAGAATGTTCACTGCTATACCCTTTCATAGAGAACTGCTTACTTATCTCTGGATGCTGGTTCCACTTGGCAGAGGAGGGGGGAGCAGGACTATAGGTCCGCCTGCTCCCTGCCCTCACTGCCCCATTTTAGGAACCGTGGCCCTGATCCAGTAAAGCACTTCAGCACATCCTGTTGACTAAAACAGCTGTTTAAAATTAAGCACGTCCTTAAGAGCTTTTCTGGACCAAGGTCCATAGGCCTCCGAAAGGAATGATGGAGTAGGCCCTGCACTCCTCAAATAAATCCACTGAACAATCTCACTTAACAGAAAGGATGAGGTTGGTGATACCAAACAGAACAAGTCAGTCCCTCATTGCCACGTCTAACAACACTATTCCGAAAGGGTAGTCAAACAGGCATTGATTTCAATCAGACAGAGGGAAGCTGCGTGGGCTAGTAGTCAGAGAACTGTGTTGAAACTTGGGAGACTTGGGTTTTATTCTTGGCTCAGGCAGGGGCAGATGACCATTTTGCGGGGCCCCGGGCAGCATAATTCCGCGGGGCCCCCCCTTTGCCACGGCGCATGTGCAGTGACGCCATGCGCATGCGCAGCGGCGCATGCGCGGGGCTTTCTGAAGCGCGGGGCCCGGGGCGGCTGCCCCGTTCGTCCTGTCCTATATCCGCCCCTGGGCTCAGGGCTTGTGTGTGAACTTGTCACATCATGTCACCTCTCTGTGCCTCAGCTTTCTGCTCTGTAAAATGCTACTGGTGAAAAATGATACATGAGAGCTACTAATTACTTTGAAGACATAGCATAATCTTTCATTGGGTAAACTTAAACTAAAAATACATATTTGGAGCCTGATTCTGTTTTCATTGAACCAGTTTTGCACAGGTGACCTCTAGATTTACAATGGTAAAATGGAGAGCAGAACCAGGCCTATTGAGTTTTGCAAGGATTCTATGCTTCAGTGCTACTCATCTAAAGTGTTTCATTTGCTTATTTTTGCAATTTGTCAAGATACAAGATATCGAGAAGAGAAGCCAGCAGTGGTATTACTATTCTCCAGCAGGGCTTACAGAAGATATGCAGAGCATATATGACACACTGTGATCAAATGCCAGAAATATTTAGTTCTCCCCCCATGATTAGTGGCATTATGCAGTTATGCAAATAATCCGTTATTTATATCTAGACACATTATGCAGTTATGCAAATAGTCTATAAATAATTAATATTTCCCACAGTTATTTGGGGGGAAATATTCCCCCAGAGCATTTAACATAAGCCGGTTAATATCATGAGATATCAGGCCTATTGGTATTTGTGAGTTACCTTAGTTACCTAACCCAATGGGATCTTGAGAGTGGTGCATCAACCACTGGCGATCCACAGAGACATAGCTTATCACATGGTTCCTCCTCCTCGTTTCCAGATGTTAAATCACAATGAAGCCAGTTAAATATACACTCAAAGCTCTCCTAATATGATGTTGTGATGTAAGTGCCTGTTGTGGTTGCCATGGGGATGTTATTTGATTATCAGTGGAGTGGCAGGGATATGGAGGGATAGTCTTTCCCCTGGCTGTTGTACTGGCCCATCAAGACAACCACCTGTTTGGGGTGGGGGTGGGAGAAAGAAGGAAGAGGCTGACTCATCTTTAGTCATTCAGTGATATTATGGGGACATGAGAAGAAGATCCCAGCTGGATGTAGCAGTGGGAAATAATTGGAGGCCAGTTAGGGTGTAAGCCAGGAAAATGAAGAGATGATTATCCACTTCTGCCTTGGTAGCTTCTGAGATGATACATTCATCTGATTAACCATTTGTGCTGTTATTAACCAAACTGGAATGCCTCCAGCAAAGGAATTACATGGGAGTCCGTCCCTAATTGGGAACAAAGAGCAAGCTTACATTTTTTTCCAGGTGTATTTGGTAAAGTGTGTTGCTTTCCACCACCGCTCCTTCCAAAATCACCTGCAGGAAGAACAATTGGGAACAGGAAGAAGAATTTTTGCTTAAAAAGAGCAGTGGAGAGGGAGAAGTGGTAAAAAAAAGTAGAGTGGAGGAAAACTCAGGTGGTAGAAGGGAGGGAAATCAGGAAGCAGAGAAATAGGAAAGGATGGAAGAAATGACATAAGAGCAATGAAACCGAGACCAAAAGAAGAGAGTGTATAAACAAAAATATTTTTTTTAAAAAAGGAACGATATACACAAGAAGAATGAAATAAATAAAATCACAAGGAGAAGGAAAGGGAAGAATGAAAAGAGATTGTGAACTACCCTGAGAAAGAAAGAAAGAAATTGTAATGAACAGAAACGCATGGAAATAAGAGAAGAAGAAGATAGGGTATGTCTACACTACCCTCCTAGTTCGAACTAGGAGGGTAATGTAGGCATACCGCACTTGCAAATGAAGCCCGGGATTTGAATTTCCCGGGCTTCATTTGCATAAGCGGGGAGTCGCCATTTTTAAAACCCCGCTGGTTCGAACCCCGTGCAGCGCGGCTACACGGGGCTCGAACTAGGTAGTTCGAACTAGTATTTCTATTCCAAACTACCGGTACACCGCTACACGGGGTTCGAACCAGCGGGGTTTTAAAAATGGCGGCTCCCCGCTTATGCAAATGAAGCCCGGGAAATTCAAATCCCGGGCTTCATTTGCAAGTGCGGTATGCCTACATTACCCCGCTAGTTTGAACTAGCGGGGTAGTGTAGACATACCCATAGACACTAAGAATACGGTTAGACTGTGGGGGGCGGGGAAGGTCGGGATACCAGAGGTATCCCAAAAAAACTATGCTGTGTCCAGGGAATGCATTTGCTCTTCTCCTTTTTTATGCGGAAGAGCAAACGCACTCTTTCAGAAGCCCCTGTATTCCTCAGTCTACGAGGAAGAAGGGGGCTTCTGAAAGAGGGTTTTTTTCCCAACATATGATCCAGTCTAGACAGGCCAAATGTTGGAAAAGTCTCTTCCAACAAAAGAATCAGAAAAAGCCTTTTTCTGACAAAAACTTGTAGTCTAGTCGTACCCTAAGCAAAACCTGGAGAAAAACTATCTCAATAGAGAACAGACAAAATAACTGGGGAAAGGACTGAGGATGGAGACAGTATGTGTGGAGAATAGAGGCAAACACAGTAAAAAGTTATGCAAACATACTGTTATTTAACATTATCCTTGTGGGATTTTTGAACTCTTTCCTTCTTTAATGCAAATTGATATTGCCAATATTCTCATGCTTTTTACATCACACTTTGGCTATAGTACATACAAAAATCTGGGATGAAATCCTGGGCCTGTTGATGTCAGTGGGAGTTTTGCCACTAATGAGGCTAGGATTTCACACCGGTACCATATTAGATGAAAATACACCATAAAGAGTAGGCATACATACAATTCTGACATAAAATCCAACTTCCCAGTGCTCGCTAAAAGTTATCTGTCCAGACTATGCATATCCCCTGCTAACTAAAGCAGACTGAACATTGTGTTTACATGTCTCTTATATTTATTTTTAAATTTGGCTATGCTGCATTACAGATTAATAATCCTGCTAAATTTTGACCTTCCATTTGTTTTGTGTTAAGCCCTCTGTCTTAGGGGATAGCATGCATGTAATGTAGCCAAAATTCTTCTACATCATTTCCCAGTGAGAAAAATATACTCTGCATGCAATCCAATTTAGCAACTGTCATTTTGCATATTTAATCTATGGAGTTAATAGTAAAGTTGGTACAAACCCAGTCCTTAGTCCATGATCTGCACAGAGTTCACCATGTTTCATGAACCTGGGCCACGTTTTGAGCAAGCCTGGGGTAATTTATAGCTTGGGGTGAAAACCCTACAAAGTTCAGTTACTTTGATCTTAAATGAGATAAACCAGGGAGTTGGCTCACTTAAATTTAGGTCTTTGGGTTGATTCAAACCTGCCATTTAAAGTAAATCTATGGGGTTCTGATAACCACGTGAACCAAACAATAACTCCCTACCTGAAATCAAAACCACTGCCCAGTCCAAACCACAGCTTTAGTTACTAGCTGCTAAAGGGTAAAATGGAGATTGTGTGTACCATATGTTCATGTCTGACAGAGCTCTGTCTCAGTTGTTGGTTGGACACTTCCATAGAAGACCTGTTATACACCAAGGGATTGCTAGGGCAAAAGGCATATTATACAGACCCACTGAAGGCCCTATGTGCTAGAGAGGTCAGGATGAAGGGCACAGAGCCAGCAACTATTCTGCATTTCCCCCCATCTAAGTGGAATCTCCAGACGATTGTTTATGCCCATCTTCTATCTGTTTTGTAACAGTGGAGCTGTGCAAAGAACTTAGAGGGGCCAAAGCTCTGGCCCATTGTTTCTGCATCACAGAATGCTGATAGCCCAGTCTGAAGAAATCCAGTTGTTTCTTTTAGTTTCAGCTTGAACTACCCCCATCTCATATAAACAGCATTGAAAGCAAATCATTGTGTCTGAGTGATAGAGTCTAGTCCTATAAATAGAAGACAAGATTGCCTCATTTAATGGAAAAGCCCAGAGTATGAAGACAGGGGGGGAGAAAAAGCCTTCAGAAATGTCCCATCGAGGTATTGTCTCCTCTGAAATGAGCAACACATCTTCAGCCCCCAACATCTGCCAAATGTCCGATGCCTGCTCATCCAGCTTCCTGGAAGCACATTTCCAAGGCAGCCTTGCTGCCACAGATTCCTCTCCCTCTCATTGTCTGTGGCACGCCTGTCATGTACTCTCCAAAGGCAGATGGTGCAGCATGGAAGAGCTTCTTTTGCAGAGTTAATACTGCCTTCAGCTGCATTAACTTCTAAGCAGAATTTCCCCTTTGTTGGTAGAGTGATGCTGCCCAGAGCTCATCTTTCCCCCTCGCAAACCTTGCTCCCTCTGTTCCTATGTGGGTCTCAAGCCCCACAGAAGATGCCTACGTATTGCAGCAGCATGGAGCATTCTTTTTCCATGTGGAAAGATCCAAGCATGGAGGGGCCTTTCCTGGTTACGATCTAGTCTAGAGACTGACTTTTTTTTTTCTTCAGTTCTCCTTCGGCAAAGTTAAATTCAGCTGAAAGTGGATGGAATTCACTGTTGCTGTCCATAGAGTTTACACCACAGCTGAATTGGGTCCTGAAGTACAATTTCTATAAACACAACATTACCTTTGCCAGGTGCACTGGAAATGTGCTTTCTCTCAGCTGTAATTATTGTTTAGTGCCTATATTCCATTTCCCCACAATTATCCTTTTTAGTCTGTCTTGCACAATTTGCACAATTTATAATCAAATTTCATTAGGGGGAGTTTTCAGCAAATAAAGGGGGGCTGTTTCAGAAGTGTTGGATGGGAATTATTGGTAATTTTATGGAATAGTAAAATTACCTACAATACAACTCTAATACAAAAGGCCACACTGCTTTACTCAGACTAGGAAAAGGGCAAGTAGTATTGAAGGAACAGCTGAATTTATCCAGAAGTTCTCTAATACATTTTTAACTTCTTTTTACTTTTTCTAATGTTCTTTGCCAGTGATTTGATTTCTAGAACAGCAAAGATTTCCTTGAAATGAAAATGTTTAAAGGAATCCACTAACCATTGTCCTTGTTAGTTGGAAATGAATGCTTATTGATGAGAAATATTGATCTAGCACTTTTAGATTAAAACAATACTTGCACAGTCAAAAGAGTTTAAAGACTAAAGTAAAAATGTAACTTGCACTGGCTACTAAGTGATTGATCACAACTGATATCACTGCCTTGGAACATAAGTTTACTGTGACACCTCTTATCTGAGCTGAAGAGTTTGCCCTCATTGCTTTGTGCATTATGTATAAATGATTGATATCAGCTTTAATGTTTTTTAGAAACAACTTTCATTGTCTCACATGCATTCACTGTATTGAAAATTATTTATATTAATGATGTTTTCATCAGAAGTGTAATCATTAGGGATCAAAAATAGTCTTCCACAGCTCCCATCTCCCTCTGCTGTTAAATCCTATACAGCTTTGTTCAGAAAAAAAAAAGCCAGGTTCCATTAACTTAAAAAAAGCATATAATGGGCCAAATTCTCTCCTGTACTACACCACTGACATCTGTGGAGTTGGATGGTTGTAAGTAAGGACAGAATGATGTTTCCTTCCCCACAGTAATAACTGTGTGTGGAAAAATGGGTTTAAAAAACATTACAAACATCCACTGAAATATGATGAAGATTACAAGCAACGGTTTTCCTCTTATTATTACACGAAAAGGAAAAACCCCATTATCTGGATAACACAGGGAGCCTAGAAGCTTGTTACCCATCAGAATTTATTGAGGAGTTGATGAAAACGTAGACAAGTGAGGTTGTTAAGTGAACCCTTAACTGGGGGCCATAAGAGTTTGTGCAGCTGTGTGTCATACTTGCCTCCAGAAAGCAATGTGAAATGCTCTAAACTAAAAATTTCTTGTGCCTGGCTTCTATTGCAGCTGTCCTGCGGCTGTTAAGAAAATATATATTCCTGCTGGGATGGATAATAGCTGATCATCATCACCTATCCCATTGCCAGGCTTCTCTGTTCATTTTTTTTTTTTTTAGACAAATAAAATATATTTTTTCTTTTGCATGGGGTTTGATTCAAGCTCCATAAATACTACATTTACACAATAATGCAGCATTTCAGTTCACACAGAATGAGTGACAAGTATGAAGATTTAAATGATCATATCTATACCTTTCTATATAAAATACAATTGTGGAATGAATATCTTAATTAACCTTTTTGTTTTCTTTAATGGAGTGGATTTACCACTTAAGATTATTATTATTTATTTATTATATATCTTCTTGTGACTAATAAAAATTGAGTCTCATGTGAAGGTGATTTTAACTAGCCCTTGGATGTGAAAAAAGAAATTAAGAGTGAATTCTGAGCACAGAATATACTGAATACTGGGCACAACCGCAGTGTAAATTCTGTAAGTAATGTCGTGGCCCCAGAGAAGTCAGTAGCTAAGCTCTCATTGACTTCAGTGGGTCTGGGATTTCATCCGGTAAGCACCAAGACACTGCTTATTCCTGTCTCATGTGGTGAAAAAGAGTATTTTTCATGAATTGTATCCTATCAAATTCCAGAGAATTAGGAACTTTCACACACTCATCAGTAGCAGCATTTACAGCAACATTCTGTGTAATGGTCTCTGAGGACTCCACATTGTAACCTCTTATTTGAAGACACCAGTGAAATCAGAGGGAGCAGTCTTAAATAAGATACAAATTTTGAATGCCATAAGAACCACATTGAGATGTTTAATATGAAGGATTTGGTGTGGGGGAGGGGTAAAAGAAATTAAATTGCAGAAAATTAAAGTCTCTTTTATTGTCACTGCCATTTTTAAAAATTCCCAACGGTCTCCCAAACAAAACTCAGTACCAGCCAATTGGTCGTTCTAACAATTATTCTTAAAAATGTGACTTTACAAATGTATAGAAATCCAAGAATTAAGTGCTGCAAATCATGGAGACCTATTCTCCATTATAGAATGTCAATGTGAGTTGCATCTATTTTTCAGTCAATGGAGTGCCCTAGGATTTGAATTATTAGGGCTTCATGTGCTTTCAGTTACATGGAGTAAATCTAGAATAGCTTCAGACAGTCATGGCAGTGTAGTTACTCTAGATATGCTTAGTATAACGGAGAGACAAAAGTAGCACACTGGGACTGATTCACAACTCTGTTATACCAGCTGTTTCCCCAGTGAAGCTATATTAGTGTGAAACTGGCCTAACAGAGTGGTGAATCCAGCCCATTACGTCATGTTGTATTTGTGAAGGAGGAGAAGGCTTATCAGTAACCAATACCAATAAATGTACATTCCTGGAGTTCAGTCTTATAAAGTGACCCTCTCAAATGATCAGGAAAGACAGCTGATTTTTCTCTTTAAGCTATCATTCCAGACATTAATGTGTTACTTGTCAGGCTTGTATTAATTTTAGTAAAGCCATAATATTTCTTCATGGCAACTATTAAAAATATTTTTCCTCTTAATTTCACAAGGGATGCTGAGACTTTCAGAGTTTCCTCTTCTTGCAGAAGGGAATAATTTAGATTTTCTTCCATCCCTGTCAGAAGTTGAACAGACGAACAAAACAGATTCTTCAGAGACAATTTTACACAGAGTTACATCCATCCAATTCAATTATAAATTAAATTGACTAACGAACCATAGCTCATTATGGGAATCAATTACTCAGAACTGTCTTTGGACCAAAAATGTGGAAAATAAAACATAATGGTCATACTTCAATATACCAGATTGTCAGTGTTTGAAAGCTCTGTTTTTCTCAAGCTTGGCATAGCCCATCACCAAAAAGAAAAGATAATCATTTGTTTTATTGCTTTTAGAGATGTTCCTGTTTTATGAAGACTAGTTAATTCTTGAGTTTGATCTCTTTGGGACCACCACCTTAGGCTTTTTTGAGATGACAGGCCAACCCTGGAGTAATGTCATCACGTGGGGATCTTTCAGATCAACTTATGCAAATGTGTTATTAAAAGATGCCACATTTTAGCCTCTGGTGCAACCCAAACAATGGTAGTAGAAAATGCTATGAGGTAGTATTGAAGGCATTTTATTAATAAAATCATTCTTGTGACACAGTAGTAGTTGGCACACCCCTCTGGAGTGATTTCAGCTGAATGTTTAGGAAAAGTAAATGTATATGGATAGAAAAACAAACTGTTGGTTTAAGACTGGTATGAATTGATGAAGAAAGATTATCTGGAATCCCCAAATAAAGCCTCTTAGTACAAAAGAAGAAAAACACAAAAAATGACTTTGATAGAGGGAAATCTACAGTTTAGAAAAAATATGCATGTATATAAAATCTATATGTCCAAATTGCATGGTGCATGAACTTACAAAGGCAATTCGAACTCTCCTACACATCATGACCTTGCTGGAAACCTAAAGCAATGGGAGCTTGTCTGTGACTTTTTCAGTTCTCTCTCCTCAAACTCTTCCCCATCGGGTACTATTTAGAGAAATGCATGAGAAGTTAATATTTCTGTACAGCTCAAGCGCTCAGCCTCGAGTAGCTGAATCTCTAATAATGAAGCATTTTCTCGATGTAACCCATTTCTTTTCCAGCAGAGTTAAAGGGAAAATTGATCACTGGTGTAAACTATTACAACAGCATACAAATAAGTTACTCCTAATCCATAGAGTATAATTTAGTGCTGCATATTACAAAAATCTTTCAAAATTGGCATCTTTTAAAAATCTTATTGCATCGTCCCCTCTAAAGGAGGAAAGGAATCGGCGTTAATCAGCATCTTAACGACAAAGGAGATTTGTCTATAGCAAAAGTTGTTTCTATGAATGAGATCAGGATTCAGAGAATGAGAATTCTGATTTAGTGATAAAGGAGCAGAGCTCAGAAATCAAGGTTCAGGAATTAGAGAGCAAGTTCTTTGTTTGCTTTAAACTAAACTGTTAAAATGTGGCTTTGCTGTACATTCCAATGAACATAGAAAATAAAATCTCCTTTCACTCATGCAGACATTATATTTTATAATCTATCAGCATTTTAAAAGCATTTCTAATATTCATCAAATCTTGAATATTAATGAGTTGCATAAATATTTTGCATTAGAGACGTGCTCAATAGAATATCAGTGTTATCAGATGGTAAAGACTTTTCTCCATGGTAATTTTTTCCCCATAATACCCTTATTGTACTGATATGCAAAGAATTCTAGTTTGAGGGTTTGAAATGAGACTTGCATTACATTACTGTAGTTCTTGGCAAACTCTTCTGCTGTTTTAATTTTAACCAATTAGAAGAGCCAATCTTCTTTATTTCAGAAGTATATTAAAAGATATCACATTCAAAGGCTGGACATGCACTCAATTAATTACTGGTGTCCAGCTAAAGGTCTACCATTAGCTATCACCATGACAACCTTTGGTAGACCTCTGCCCACCTGTTGCAAGATAGAAACAGCATTAAGCAGTTGGTTCCTGCACTAGGCCTCCCTGTGGCCTATGGGGAATTTGTACTAATTAGAATTAGTTGTCCTTCTGTAGTCCAGCTCCTGACACAAATTGCATTCTGTAGCTTTTTGTTCCACTTGAGTTCACAGACAAAATAGCCCGTGCCATGTTTGAAATGAAGCAAGGCAATATGAAAGGATTTTGTATAATTGGTTAATATACTTTAACATTTTAACTAATATCTTCAGTGTTGGTTTCTTGCAAAGAAACATGTTTGCTTTCTTCTTTCACTTAATAATTATTTTTGATCGCACAGAGGGTAATTTTAATACAAGCTTGTTCAGGTGTCATTAACTCGTTATTGGGCTTGACTGCATGTGGAACAAAATAAGTGACCTTTACAAATGTTAGTTTGAAATGGACCCCATGGTAATGGTGAACTGCAGAAGTACAAACTGCCCTGGATAAGAGCTTTTTCACACTTACAAGGAGAATAACTTTATTGAATCCTAAAAACAATAAGAAAACTTGTAAAAAAATGTAGAAAGTGTAGTCAAGTGACGTAAAGAGAATATGCTGCAGCATATTGGAGAAAATATGGAGGAAAACATATCCCAACTTCTGCTGTTAACTTTTTTGGCATATACCACTGCTGGCATTGAAGAATCAAACTATTTCAGGGAGCTGAAATTACTATTAGAAGAATTGAACTATTTCAGGGAGCTGGGCATGCAAATAGCAGCAGGAATACTTATGTTGTAATACTTGATAGTATGTCAGATCTCTCATGTCTGGTATATCATCAGTGCACAGGTCTCAAAATGTACTCAAAATGGAATTGGAATCAAAATGGAACTTCACCACCAATAGAGCGTTGTGAGAGTTGAAAAGGTAGTGTGAACTACACTAAGCAATGTGGGTCGCAATGTAGTAAGCCCAACACTGAACTTTGTATCACACTAATGAAATTTTGAGCACACTGAGAAAGTGCAGCTTGTCTTCTGAGGGTTTTGGGAATCTGTACAACTGGGTCCACATGTTCAAGATGGAGATAGAACTCAGGGAGAGTCCATTCCTGCAACTAATTGCCCCCCTTCTTGGTTTTGGCCTTTTTTTTTTTTTTTTTTTTTTTGCTGGCATGAGCTAGAGTAAAGTGTTCTAGGACCTTCATTTACTATATTAAAGACTACATGCTATACTAATGGTTCAGTTATGCCTCTCCTCAGGTTGAGATGTGCTTGAGAGAAATGAGGAGGTGCCAGGGCGGCAGTGTCAGGAGGTGTTTTTGTTAAAGAAACAGTTCCTCCTGAGTGCTGGACAGAGCACACTACAAAGCGGGGCAGGCTACATGTTTCAAAGGTTGTGTAAGAGTTTCTCCAAAGTACTGGGGAAGATACTTGTGAGAGGGGCCGACCATGGCCTCCATCTACACCCCAGTCAAAAGTTGCCCTGCTGGAGCCAGTTGTTGCTCCTCTTCTTTTGCCAATTGGCGCACTGGCCTACAAACCATGCCTGTCTCCTCTCATCTCTGCTGGGTGGGCCCCTTCTGCCTTTGGCACAATGGGAGAAGGAGAGGAATAATTGAGCTCTACGGTCAAGGGCAGACCATGCTGTAGAATTTCATGAGTCACATTTGATCCATGTGTCCCTCATCAGTTACCTATGAATTAATGACTGGTTCTATAAACAATTCCTCCTTATTTATATTTCATTATAATGTCCTAAAGTCCAAGAGCCTTATTATAGGGTGAAAGGAGCTCTCAATAGTTGATGGTCAAAGCAAATGCTTGTTAGCTCACAGCGTATTTAAACTTTCTGCAAAACTAGCAGGAAAGCATGTTTGAAAGCATGTTGTAAAAGAGAGAATAAAATCATTTGTCAAAATTGTAAGAATTTGTAATTCATAATAGGCAACAGGCAATTTAAGGAAATAGTTTTCTGCTACTGACACTGCTGTCAAAATAAATGTGGGGAAGATAATTATAGTAATTAACAAAATAGTTAATTACACTTTGTCATGAGATAAACTTCATTTTGATTTCTGATTAGGAGTAGATCAATACCAAATGTCTCACTGTACATATCTGATTATTATTACAAGTCTAAACCAAAGGCTATGTATCAGTTTTCCAAATGGAGGAAGTAAGAGGAAAGTATTTTATCTACAGCCAGTTACTCTGCTATACTGATCCTCCAATATATATCTTTAACTGCTAACAGTGAATCTTATGTTGCATTTTCATAGAATCATAGAATACTAGGACTGGAAGGGACCTCGAGAGGTCATCGAGTCCAGTCCCCTGCCCTCATGGCAGGACCAAATACTGTCTAGACCATCCCTGATAGACATTTATCTAACCTACTCTTAAATATCTCTATCTTCCTTGGCAACTTATTCCAGTGTTTAACAACCCTGACAGTTAGGAACTTTTTCCTAATGTCCAACCTAAACCTCCCTTGCTGCAGTTTAAGCCCATTGCTTCTTGTTCTATCTTCAGAGGCCAAGATGAACAAATTTTCTCCCTCCTCCTTATGACACCCTTTAAGATACCTGAAAACTGCTATCATGTCCCCCCTCAATCTTCTCTTTTCTAAACTAAACAAACCCAATTCTTTCAGCCTGCCTTCATAGGTCATGTTCTCTAGACCTTTAATCATTCTTGTTGCTCTTCTCCGGACCCTCTCCAATTTCTCCACATCCTTCTTGAAATGCGGTGCCCAGAACTGGACACAATACTCCAACTGAGGCCTAACTAGCGGAAGAATGACTTCTCGTGTCTTGCTCACAACACACCTGTTAATGCATCCCAGAATCATGTTTGCTTTTTTTGCAACAGCATTACACTGCTGACTCATATTCAGTTTGTGGTCCACTACAACTTATAATTTTGTTGTGTGCCAGTTGAGAATCTCATGCATCTGTATATAATTTTTTCTGATCAGGTCATTAACTTACTCATTAGAAAATGACATCAAAGAGGTGGTACTATAATTCTGTGTAGTTAAGGCTGTGTGATACAAAAGAAAATAAAATCCCAGTTGGACTGGATGAATAAAAGCAATATTCTCATAACGTTGGGTGGTTATTTCTTTTACAGCAGGCTTTTGTAAGATTTGTGTTCCTCAGAGGAATGAGTGTATGTGTAACCACCACCAGGCAGATTTGAACCTGAGACCTGTGAAGCACAGTATAGGAACCTTGACCCACTGAGCTAGAAGCCAGCTGGCTCCCAGCCTATGCTGTAGAGGTCTCTTGATCTTAACTGTTGCTGTGGTCTAGGTACCACTTGCATTGCTCAGTAACCACACTAGGGCTGTGTCTACATTGGCACCCCTTTCCGGAAAAGGGATGCTAATGAGACACTTCGGAATTGCAAATGCCGCGGGGGATTTAAATATCCCCCGCGGCATTTGCATGAACATGGCTGCTGCTTTTTTCCGGCTCGGGGTTTTGCCGGAGAAAAGCGCCAGTCTAGATGGGATCTTGCGGAAAATAAGCCCTTTTCCGGAAGATTCCTTATTCCTTCCTTGAAAGTAGGAATAAGGGATCTTCCAGAAAAGGGCTTATTTTCCTCAAGATCCCATCTAGACTGGCGCTTTTCTTTCTTCGAAGTAGGAATAAGAGATCCTCCGGAATAGGGCTTTATTCCGGAGGATCGGGCCAGTCTAGACGCTTTTTTCCGGCTTTTCCCCAAGCCGGAAAAAAGCGGCGGACATCTTTATTTAAATCCCGCGGGAGATATTTAAATCCCCCGCGGATTTCCCTATTCCGAAGTTTAAAATTAGCATGCCCCTTTCGAAAAAGGGGCCAGTGTAGACGTAGCCCCTAGGTGTGTGGGTTACACATGTGTTTGTCAGCCGTCATAGCAAGTAATTTATACTAGTTTTTAAGCTACTTTTCAAGATTGCTCAGATAAACTTCCAAAAGTGAACATCTTCCTAGAAACTCTTAATAACCAGTATGAGTTACTCACCATAATGAGATGTTAATTCTGAACGTATTTATGACATATGTTTAGCCTGAAATGAAGGTCCAAGCACTTTGAAAGTGGCCCAGAAAAAGCCTGCTGTGGGTACGTCTAGACTGCATTGCTATTTTGGGATACCAAAAGTATTCCAAAATAGCAACGCTGCATCAAAGGAATGCGTCCGCTATTTCAAAAAGTTTTTTGAAATGATGGACGCACTTTTTCGCCATCTCTGTAAACCTCGTTCTATGAGGAATAAGGGATGGCTCGAAAGAGCACATTATTTTGTAATTTGGCACCATGTAGATGCGCCAAATAGCCTCTTTAGAAATTAAATTGAAAAAAGATACGCAATTTGTGCTATGCAAATTACGTATCTTTTTTTATTTTAGAGTGCAGTCTAAATGTAGCCAAAGCTATATATATATTTACTAATTGTTGCAGCTCTATCACTTCTCATAGCAAGTAATTTATACTAGTTTTTAAGCTACTTTTCAAGATTGCACAGATAAACTTCCAAAAGTGAACATCTTCCTAGAAACTCTTAATAACCAGTATGAGTTACTCACCATAATGAGATTTTAATTCTGAAGGCTACAATGCCAAGTTGAACCAATTTTACTGAGGATTATAGTTTGCCAATATGCTTATGTAAGGGGACTGTTACCCCTTACTAAAACTCTGTGGGAGTTTTTTGGTTTACCAGCTTCAGAAGGGGAAGGGTTCATGAGACTGACAGACCCCAGAGACAATGGAAAGCAGTCAACACTCCAGCTCAGCCTGACTGACAGGTTGTAAGTGGGGATTGTTCTGGCTCTCTCTCTGAGCAAACAGGGAGCTGAAAGAGCAGAGCGAGCTGTGTGCAGGAGAGGTCCTGCAAAGACAGAGATCTGAAAGAGGAGTACAAGAAGAAGTCCAGCAGCGACAGAACCAGACACAGACAGGCCAAGCAGTGCAGACCCTGTGCTGAGCAGCAGACTGGCAGTGC
This sequence comes from Pelodiscus sinensis, assembly GCF_052426305.1. NCBI lineage: Eukaryota > Metazoa > Chordata > Testudines > Trionychidae > Pelodiscus > Pelodiscus sinensis. The sequence goes on along the minus strand of NC_143060.1, from coordinate 33,563,918 downwards.
TCAGAAAGCCAAAAGGAACAGAGAAACAACACAAGGAACTGGAACTGGCCAAGCAGCACAGCCTGCAGCTGGATGTGGTGAGCTACTGGGACATGCAAAGTGTGGGGAAAGGCTCTGGACTGGGAGAGGGGTCTGGCCACTTAGAGACTGAGGCTGTGTGGTCACTGCCAGTGCAAGCGTGTCCAGCCTGCAGCCCCTTGCAGCACATCCAGGGCTTCTAAGGAAGAGACTGTGAACTGTCCTTACACTCTGCAGACTGCTGTGTTGATGTCCCTGTGCTACAGAGCAGGGCTGTGTGTTCTCATTTAACCATTCTCATTGTTTCTTATTCTATTCTCTTTAATTAGTTGATGTTTAATAAATTGTATTTGCTTTGAACCTTATGAAGTGATCACTGGGCCAAGAAGGCCTGCAGTGTAAAGAGAGCACCTCGGAGTGGGGACACCCTAACTCCAGCCCCTAGTGACTACAAGGTCAGGGATTAAGCCCCAGGAAACCTGGGCCCAGCCTTGTTGGGGTTTCAAGGGCTCTGCTACTCAGGAGAGTGGAGGGGGAGCCCTCAGGATCAGGGAGCCGTGGGGTAAAGGAAGTGGGAGCGGGGACTCAGATCCTTTCGCTGGTCCATTTCACCGGGGTGAATAGAAGCCAGGAAAGTTCCCCACAAGAGCGGGACCATTCCCCCGCTTACATTGCTTATCCATTATTATTGGAAATTTGCAGTTGCAGATATTGGGAGTTGGGTGAAATGTGACTGCTGCAGAAGTTGTTGGTTTGGTGAATTAGGAATTCCAGGCCTCCAAAAATGTCAAGTCATCTCTGTTCCTACTTTCTCCAGGGCAAGGAAGTAGAGTTGTATCCACTACCCCAATACCAAAAGTCTCAGCTGTTTCCTATGTGCTGAAAACTCAAATCACCCCTCACACTTTCTGTGACACTTAAAACACCAACATTCCAGTACTGTGCGGTCAAACTCACCAGCCCTTTCCACAGTGACCACAGTGCAGGTATGTGCTGTAAAAACCAATCTGCTGCAGAATACAAATTGTAAGTGTGGGGAAAGCAAATAATAGACATTAGGAACCTTGCTACAGAATTTAGGGGCCAGCTGTCTGCAGAGTACTCTGGGCCTTAGTAACAGCATTGTCATGCAATTGCTGCATAAAGACAGGCTCAAATGGTAAACAGTGAACAAGGAGAACTTCCCCTTCCCTGCTGTCCTCTCCCCAGATGTACGGTGTTAGATTACTTAATTAATTTTAACAGCGGAAATGACATTCCCCCTTCATCTGTGCCTTGTGCTGAAAGGGTGCAATGTACAAATATCAGTTTCAGTGTGTGAATACTCAGAAGGAATACTGGGCCAGATCCTGCTCTCACTGAAACTAGTGGAAAAACTGCCATTAATTTCAGGAAAAAAATCAAGACCATACATTTAAATGATTAGTTGTTCTTCGGGAGCACAGTAATCAAGCTGTGATGTATCCAATATCTACAAAACTGTTATTGGAAGCTAAGAAATCAGCACTTTAAAGTACCCTTTATATGCTGCCAACTGTAACAAAAAAATCAAGGTAAATATGTACAAAATAGAGTTGGAAGGAACTAGGAGTCAAAGTTAATAATTAAAAATACATATAAGCAAAAACACTGCAAAATGAAGATAGTTGTGGAATAAACTCTTAACATGAATTGGCTACTTAAAATTGATGACCAAACAAACAACAATTGAGATGGGCAAATGAAAGGAGACCTTGCAAGTTGCAACACACACAAAAAAAATTCCTATGCAAACTGTACTGTGTGGGGTGAGAGAGAGGTGGCTGATAAGTTTATTTACACTTTTAAAAAGCACTGCCAATCCCAATTCATCAGTTACTGTCTTGTGACAATTTATTCATTGTTCACTGTTAGAAACTAGAAGTTACATAGGAAGCATGATTGGTGATAGCTTCTCTATTTCAATATGGTATAATAGAGATAACACAGTGCCCAAAAGCTCTACAGCCGCCTTTTTGTCTGCTTTGTCTCTTTTCATTACTCTATCAGAATCTTCATTTAATATAATCCAAAAAAGCAAGGTAATTGCTTCACTTATCAGTTATCATCGCACTCGCATACTTATCATGTCAAAATTATTTATGTGGATGGCCAGGTTGATCTTGCTGCATTTAGAAGCTTAAAATTTGAATAACTGTTCTGCCAGTTAGGTTATCAAAATTGCAGAATAAGCAATGAGTTTCTTCTTTCTGGATCTTTGAGTGGAAATAGGAAGCTTCTCATTGCAGGACTAGTTAATTCATAGCTCAAAGCCTCTCCAAGGAAGCTTGTCGCAGTTCTGTAGCCTGGCATTCCCTGAGGAAGGGACACATTTTGTTAACTAGATGGACAGTAAATACAGCAATAGGAAGATGGTATGATGCAAACAGAGGCAACAGAGTGAGACTTACAGATTAGTGATAAGGCCCCGAACTGGAATGATCGTTTACAGACCTTGTATAATTTGTTTTATTTTTCACCCCTTTTGAAATAAACATATCATTTTTCTTCTTTTTTGGTTTTAAAATGCATGGGGCTGTAACAAAACCATACAACTTAAGTCAGAAAGGCATTCATAGCATGTCTTTTAAATATAAAAAAGCCCAAAATCTCAATCAGCTAAATATACGGAGACTATGGGGATGGATGATACAAAATTATCTTTTTATAAGCATTTTGGCCAATACACATAGTGAGATCATGCTTCCATTATGCATCATGTTATTTAGAAAACCAGTTATTTCTTCATGGAAGCCTTTTGCAGATCATTAAAGTCTTCTCAATGTTAGTATGAATGACTTCTCTAAAAATTCATATCAAAAGGTGTATTATTTGTTATTCAGTCTTTATCATACTTTTGTTTGAAAAGTTCTGTTATCCACTCAGAGCAGAAGAAATACCATGTGACTTAGCAAGCCGTTACACTGAATAATGACAAGTGAGTTATTAAGGACATGGTTAAATGGAATAGTTCACAATCTGGAGGCTGAAATTTGTACATATGAGCTTTGGCAAATATTGGAAAAAAAAGCTAAATTTATTGGATCGCTTATTCACAATAAATGATCTGAAGAATCTTTTATTTATTATTACTCCACAGTTTAAAAAATAAAATCTGAATGGCCCTGTCAGAAAAAGAAATGTAGCTGTCCTGGTGATTCTACAAGCTCTGTGTAGCCACTTAGACAATTCAAACTGGGCCAGTCTATTCGAAGGTCCAGCACACAAAGGCAGTAAAGCATAAATCCAGCCCTTCGGTGGATATTGTGGTGAAACTGGTCAGGGTGTGAGAGAAGCTCATTCAGGGTATGTCTACACAGCAGCGTTATTTCAAAATAACTGACATTATTTAAAAATAATGTTGAGATGGAGGCATTTTTATTCCAACTCCTTTAACTCTCATTTCATGAAGAGTAAGGGAAGTCGAAGGAAGAGTGTTCTTCCTTCGACTCCCTGCTGTGTAGACAGTGCCAAAAGCCAAATTAAGCTATTTCCACTTCAGCTACGCAATTGATGTAGCTAAAGATACCTATCTTAATTCGAATTTTGCCCTGCAGTGTAGATGTACCCTCACACTTTCTTCTCACATCTCACATAGTTTGTCAGTCCTTCTCTTCCCTGAAACCTACCTTATACCACTGACAGTGAAAATAGCTACTACAGTCTTTGGGATATAGTAATTCCCTTGTGAAGATTTCAGTGGAGAAGGAAAAGGGAGTTGACATCCTGATTGCAATTGCTCCAAATGCTCCAATAATATGTAGACTAATCAAGGATCCTGCACCCAATTCAGCCCTTGTGTCACTTTTGTGGCTTGAATTTCAGGACCATAATAACACTTGAAACCAGTCATCTTCCGTTTTCAGTCTTATGTGCAATTTTATTTACCGCACACCTGAACAGCAGGCTTCACATTCAACACGTATCCTTGCAATGATCATTCATTCAATTAGTGTCAAAGAGAAGAGAATAATGGTTGTGATTTTATCCCCAGTATTGTTTCCATGGGGTTTCTAAAATATATTTTAAAAGTGTATCTGTGCAGTCATTACCCAAATGATGATATAGTTTTTGTACCTTCACCATGTATTTGATTGAAACATCAGAACTCTTTCCATGGCAAAGGCTTATAATACTGTACTACAGATGCAAAGAACATGGAGGTCAATAGTTAACAGTTGGAATTTGGAGACACACAATCACAATATTTCCCAAGTTATTACAAAAAGATTTAACTGAACAATGATGGAATGTAATCGGAATCCTAGTAATCATTAAAAGTAAACATAATTGTTGCAAATGTAATGAAATATTTTGCTGTCTTTGATGTGACAGTTGATTTGTAAGTCGTTCAATTTCTCTGCATTAATATCAGCATTTCCTCATTCTAAACCTTTTTGAGACAGTAGTGGTTTATCTCAATTATTGCTTTTTCTCCATCAGTCTTTACATATAATCTCATTTGCCTTTATGGATACTGTAACCCTTCTGAACAGCTTTTAACCTTTTCAAAAATCGCCTTGACCTGCCAGGGCCCAAAGTTTTGTTGGATTTTTTTAATGCAATATTGAATAATAGAAATTGGACAGTTGAGTGCTTTTCTAACCAGAGGCCTCCATGTAGAGCTTTAGCTTATAGAACAGATTTTTGTCTGAATAGTAATAAAAAAATTAAAATACCTCTATATGGTTTTCTGCTAGCAAAGAACCTTCAGATTTGACCTCCATTTCAGTGGCAGCATTGTAGCCTCTGTCACCACAATATTAGCTTTATCTTTTCCAAGGAAAAAGCTTTCTTTGTACAGTAGCACATTAGCTTCAAAGAGCACTTACCTCAAGAGTCCAGCTTATCCTTCTGGTAAATTTAAGATACTGTCTGTTTCAATCATGTATAATATAGATGGCTTCAAGTCTAAATGTTACAAAGCCAGCTTGATGTCTGCTTTCTCTTTTCTGATCATCATATCAGATTTATTTTGTACATATTAGAGATGCAGGCCAATGGAAGAATGACACGTGGGCATGACTAACCACCTGACAAACTTTCTGTACTGGAATAAAACTCTGTAGCTGTGTGTTTCTGAGGTTGCTTTGGAAGGGAGTCTTCCACACAATATATCCTCTGTCGGGTTACTGGCGTATTCTTTGCACAGCAGACCTTGCCTAGCCTTTACTTCACTGCCCTGAGCGTAAAGCCACAATCTGGACATTTCTGATCTCAGCTGATCCATTGTTTGAAACGTCAGCTGACATTTCCGTCTAACTCGTACCTTAAAAGGGAATTTACATTTTCTAAATCTGGTGGCATCATGCACAATATGCAGCAGCACTCTGGAAGGCTTTCCCCTGGTGAAGCCCTGCACTATTGACTGTCACTCTGATAAGTGTGCCAAGTCAATAGTTCAAAGGTCTTTCAGAACCCCTCCTTGAGCTATCATTCCAATAAGCAACTTTGCCTCTTTGCATCCTCTCCCTCTCCCACGCACACATACAGTTTGAACATCAAATGCCAGAAAGTTGCTTCTCACTATGATTACAATTGCCTGTGCCACCCAGTGATGCTTAAAATCAAACTCTGGTTCATGAGAGCAGTAGGCTATACCTGTGAGCACCCTAATGTGTTAAATAACCATGCCAGGTAGCATTACATGTGTCTAGCAGCAACTATTTAAAGAAACCATCTGCCAGCAGAGGTTAGTTTCCTATTTTAAGTTCTCCTACCTGTTGTTTTAAGGGGAAGCAATGTGTTTAGGAAGTCAGAGATTACTTTCAAGCTACATCAACTTAGACCCAGCAGTAAGCAATATTGCTCATAGCAAAGCATGTTTAAACTGAATAATAATAAAAAAAGAAAATCTGGCTGCAGCGATTCTGTCCTGAATGAATACTCACAGCTACGTCAATAGCTCAGGATTTACATGGAAGGTTCTTTCTCCTGTTTATAAATTATTGTACCTGAAATATGATTGCCTTCAATGATATATATTTTGCGCTTGTAACACTGCAAAAGTAAACTTGAGCAAAAAGAGATATTTATTCTTCAGATTTAAAATTAATTTCCTGTATTCCTCTGTTTTTTATCCTATCTAAGCTGTAACCTTATGAAAAGAAAAATGAGAAACTATTTCTTTACACTGAGACCAGTATCAGATGAAATATAAATGTAATCATTTCTATAAATGTTAACCCACTGCTAGAGTCAGTCCCAGAACTAAAGATTTGCAAACTGTTTTAGCTTAGGTTACCGCTCTTCTCCCTGTTAGGTAATCCAGTGTCATTTAAGCAAAATAAATTGGAACTACTCACAGAATAAAAAGAGGTGAAAGTGCAGAATCTGGTTTGGATAAAAGTTTAATTCTTCAGTTCCAAGTGACATAGCCCTTACAGGAAGCAGAGCAAATTCAGACAGGAGTGGCCAAGTAATGAAGATGGATGCATCTTGTTATCAGCAAACCATTTACTGGGGCTTGATGTAACCTTAAACATTGCAGATAGCTCAATGGCACTTGCCACTATGCCTCTAATTAATGAATTGCAGGCCCTAAATTAAGAGTGTGCATTTACAGATGAATGCTGGGTGCTCATTAAATGATGTTCAGATAAAAAATAGTCACTGTTAGTTTTATTCCTTCTGGATTTCTACGTCTGGTGGTTTGTTAGCTAGATTTCCGCAAGAGGGTTTATGTGTTCAACTGCTACAGGTCCAGGTGCAAAGCAAGAAAGGGTATATATAGTTCACAAGAACAGGGCAAGACAGGGTAGCTATAAACCAGGGACTGTAACACCTGTGCAGCCATTTCAGGATTGCAATAGTACTTTATACAACTGTGCCTATAAACAAAAAGGGCTTGAATCTTGATGCTGCTCTAAAACCTCCATTTTGGAATGACCCTTTTCTCTCAGCACCCACAGTAGCTCATTCAGGGGCAGCCTGGAATGTACCTTTGGGAGGTTAGATGATGCCTAGCATTAGTTAGTGAGCAGATGATTCAAATCTTGCTGTATGTGAGCAAGTGTCTTGTGTGCGTCACAGACCATCTCCAAAGATGACATGGGAAAATGGATAAGGAGTTGAGCATTTCAGCTGTGCCAATCAGAAAGGTATTTGAAAATAGCAACAGCGTATCCTATTGTGTTTTTTCATGTTTAAAAGGAAACAAAGGTGAAGCTGTAGGAAATGTAACACAGCATGTACCAACATTTGTTATAACATAAGCAATATCTCTGGTGAAAATGGGGGTCAAGGGATAACTCCATGGAATCAGTGGCGTTATGCTGATGGAAAGCTGATATGAGCAAAGTGAGAATCAGGTCCAAAATCTGAAAAATTAGAAAGCAGTTTCTGTAAAAGCTGAAACATAATTTTGACTTTTTCAGTCTGGATCCTGCCAGTTGAGTAACATCAGCATTCAACAAAGCAAGGCTTTCTGTGTTATGAAATTTCTCTTTTATGTGCCATCCAGCATTTACCACATGATAACTCCACTGAGAGGAATCCTGGAAAAAGGAAGAGCCAGAATATAAACGGTGTTTTTCTGCGAGACAGCCTGTGTATCATCTCCTCTCAGGAACATTCTGTGTATCTGAAGAGTTATAATGTAAAACTGTTCTACTGTAATGTAGAATTATTAATATGATCAGGCATTCCTGCAGTGTTACATACAGAAGAGAAGCATCCACTCTGATCAGAGCTCACTTTCCAGAAAAGTCTAAAAATTTTAGGGGTCTGAGTAAGATGCCATGCACATTCCACATAATAGAGTGCCATGCATGCAGTTCCATTTATGGTCAAAATTAAAGCCATTCCCTTGAGTTGAAGGATTGTTCCCTCATCAGCTTTGTCAGACGTGGATGAGTGCAAGTTAAGGATAGGGGGCCGTTACCATAAAACCACAGAAGCAATACAGTTCTACTGTTTGCAAAATGAAATACACACACACACTCCACACTCAAACTTTTAGTGTTCAAAGCCCCGCTTGCTGCAAAAATATCTTAACTTGAGGTGTGCAACTGGATGTTCCTTTGTAATGAGTGGATGGAATCAGCTGGGAAAAGCAGCTGTTTTCCCTCTGTCCCCTGGAGCTTTTCTCATTCATTTCACCTCTGTTCAAAAGTGCTTTTCACTGTAATTTGTTTGATATACAAAATTCTGTGTGTCATGTGACAAAGGTAAAGAATCATAGCAAAGGTTACTTTATCACTGAGCAGAGAACTTTATTAGAAGGGGGGAAAACCATTATTAGCCCTGCAGCTGTGCGCCCTCTTGTGCTCTCTACCCCCAAAAAATTTCCCTAACTTTCTACCTCCCGGTCATTTGAATGAGTGGGCTGTGCCCACAAAAGCTCATGGTACCGTCCACATGTTTTGTTAGCCTTTAAAGTGCTACTAGACTATTTGTTGTTTTTAAAGTTTTTCCTACCTCCCTGCCACTATTAAAAAAACAGTTTTCAAAATGGGCCCCATCATCACTGTTACAGTGTCAACCACTTTAGGGACTTCCCTGGAATATATTCTTTAACAGATTTAAACCTCATAAAATGTTCAATATTTGTATTTGGATGACCTTAATATGGATTAACACTATTTGTTAATAATGGTTTATGTGACTTATGGTCTGAAATTATCTGAAATTATAGTCAGACTTATGGTCTGATCCTGCAAATATTTTGTGAACTTCTTACATATGGATACATATCACACATTTTTTTTCTCTGTATGCATATATCTGATCACATCATCTGAAGACATCTTGCAGATCCTTAAAGATGTTTTAAGCCTTAAGGTATGTCTACACAGAAGCTGGGAACAAGCTAAGAGGGCTCAAGCTAGCATGCTAAAAAATAACAGTGTGGACTTATGGCTCCAGTGCTAGCCATCCAAACTCAGATTCAGGGCCAAGTGGGCATGAGAGCACAAGTTGCGCTGTCCTCCTATTTCTAATATGGTAACGGTACACAAGTCTGTCTACCCATGCTGAGAGGTTTGTTCCCTCTGTTGCAATATAGACACACTCTCAGACTCAAAAGCGTACTCCTTTGTTTATCCCAGAATCAAATCCACACATTTTTACTTGGTAATTCAACCATTGCATTGCTTTTCTGCATTTGTCCTTTCTCTCATCATTATTCAATCACGTATGCCAAGAACGGTAGAAGTTCTTGTAGTAGCGTATATTTATTTTGATTTAGTCCTGCAAGCTAAGTTGCCTTCATAACTTGTTTTGACATATACTGTGTTCTTGCTCAGACTTCCCACAACCTGAGATGTCATCCATATGTCAGCAGGGGAATGGTCCCCTATTGAGAGGAGCTTTCCTGGCTTCTACACTACCCCTGTGAAATGGGCTAGTGAAAGGTTCTAAGTCCCCGCTCTCATTTCCTCTACCCCCAACCTCATGGGCCCTCCTACCACTATCTTGTGTGTCAGAGTCCTCATAACTCCAACAAGGCTGGGCCCAGGAATCCTGGGGGCTTGACCCCTAACCTTGTTGTAGTCTCCTAAGGCAGGGGCTAGGGAGTCCCCACTGAGTTTTAGTAAGGGGCCATGAGTCCCCTTACACATATAAACTTCCACTCTCTCTGGGCCTTGCAAACTTCTCATTTTCCTTTAAAAGCTTTCTGAGACATTTTTGATGTCCGACAGGAAATGACAAAATCATGGCATTATCCAGGGGAAGCCAATCCACAATCCAGTAAAGAGGAGACTATTGTGGTCTCAATTAACTTGGAGATTTTGGCCTAATTCTCTCCTTTAATAGGGCCACTCTACATAACATCAGTGGTACAATGTCACCCTAAATTTGGCACAGCTGGCTGCAAAAGGGATCTCCACAGTGAAGAGGAGTGGTGAAAAGACTCTGCTTAAAGGGCAATCCCCATGTTTTAACAGAACCTCTGAATCCTTTGTGTACTATATTCCTTGCCAGAATGAAATACATCTCATTCTTTTTAGCATGAAGTCATAGTTAGTCTTATCTTCTTCCTCAGCAAAGTCAAACGATTTATACATGTTTTCAGCTTCACTCGCCATTACATATATTTTAATGAGCTAAAGGATACTATTCCACACTCGCTTCAGTTCAAAGGCAGGGAAAATGTTGTTTCCACTCAAATTGTTCCGTGGTATTAACAGACTACAGGCCTAGTTCTTCACTGTCGTGGGTTGTCATGTGTTCATGTGCAAAGTAGGTGTACAAAGCTATCAAACCACATCCCAATAGTATTTATAAATGCTTTGCCCAGGTGTAAATAAATAAATTCTAGATGCAAGTCAGCGGAGTAATGCTGGTTCAAAATTAGTTGGCTGCTGACATCATGCAATGAATAATCACAGAAAATTCCTCCTTGACCCTGAACAAGGGATTTTAAAAGAATGGGGAAGACAGGATTATCCCTGCAATTACACTCTCTTTCTCCTTTACTGCAGATCTTCTGTCCCAAATTTACTCCAGCCCTCTTTCTTCCTGGCTTTCTGACAGTTTTAAATGGACAGTTTTGTCATGGACCAGGATCCTCCAATATGCCAGTATTCTAGTTCCAAGATTATCTAAAGCCAGTGGATCTGGCCTTACAGAAAAGAATCTTTGGATGGTGCAGAGCCTGCACCATTTTTTATCTCTAAAACTCTGACTGAAAGTGGTATTCTGGGACCTTATCTGTTTTCTAGTTTCTTCACCTTTTCAGTTTCAGTTCATGAGATCCTAAAAATATAAAATAAAATAAAGTTTTCCTCATCCCTCATCCTCCGATCTCTGCACTCCCCCCCCCCCAAAAAAAAACAGATATTCCAAATCACAGGGAAGTAGGAAGATCAACAGGAAATGGTTTCTTATTATCACATACTACTCAAAACGATCCAGGACATTTTCCATGTTTTCCTGCACATCCAGTGCCAGTCTTGAAGTAGAGGAAAGAGAAAGCAAGCATGGAAATTGAGAGGGAAATAACATTTGCTTATTCAATATCTGGGACTCATAATAGATATTAAAAAATAAAACCACCATAACGTCCTCTCCCAATTTTATAAACTGCTTTCTAGTTGCTACTTTCTTTCTCTTGTTACTGCTGAAGGAGGTGGATTTCGTTCCAAACTATCTCTAGAAATTGTTTTGGTCTTGTTTACTAGTTTCTGAAGACATACTGAAAAACCACATGCTCAAAGGTGTCTTTTTACAGTTTTGAGTACAAAGAAGACATGAAATTATCTACAAAACAAGCTAAAATGGAAACAAACCCTCCTCAGAAACAGAAGAGCCAAAACATTTTCTGATTGATAAGATCACAAAAAATTAGTAACATAGAAAAGGAGAAAAGAAAATCAAAACTAAAACAAAGGAGGAAATGAAAAAAATGGAACAGGCTGGGTAATAGCTGCATCTAATAGAAGCTGTTCTGTCTTTGGAGACAGCATATCGTTTACCATACCAAGACCAAGATACTTTAAGAGAGGCATTCATTTATCATAAAAACGATATGGGGTATCATGCAGACCAGCTGTGAGTCTCTCCAAGGGTAAAATAGACAGTATAAATTGTGTCCAAGTGTCAAGGGAGAGAGGGTCATGACTCTTCCAGTGCAGCAAAACAGTCCACTGGGCAGCAAAAAAAAAAAAAAAAAAAAAAGTGAATTGCAGGCTGCATTTAATCCAAGCTAATTCAGTTGAACAATAAAGCTCAACTGCACATAGCTAGGGACCAGCCCAAGTCCAGATTTTCAGCACTGTGTCAGTTTCAGCTGTAATTCCTGACCAGAAATGGTGATATTTGAGGCAAACCCCAAGAACAATAAACCAAAGTGCCCATATGAGGACATCTATAACAATACTGGGATACAATACGCTTGCTGTATTGAAATGTAGAAAAATACCATCTCTGGGGACCAAATTCTGTGCCGTGTGAATCAGTGTCTCAATGGAGTGCCCCCATTTATATCATCAAAAGTCTTGCCAGATATATTTTTCATATTTTAATGGGGATGTTTTCTCACCGTTGTTTACAACGAACCCTTGGAAGCTTGCAAGTGAAAGCTGTTTCCTTACAGAAGTTGTTTTTCCTCTACCAGACACACACTGGCATATTATTGTAGGCTTCCTCATGTGTACTAAGCTCCAGGTATGATATTTCTTAAAAACATGCACAAAGAATTTTAAGGGGAGATTGAATGACTCAAGGGATTGGTAATAGGATACAAAGGCTTGACCTTTAGGGTTCTCCCCTAAAACAAGGTTAGATTTGCACTATGTTATTGGTTCAGATACAACCCAGATTAACAGTCAGATTACATTTTAGCAACAAACCATTTATGCAATATTCTTTTATTCTGCTCACAGAATATCAGTGAGCAGTTCACATGGCCTGGATTTTTCCACCATTCAGATATACTTAACACTATACTTTTTTGAGTATTTTAACTGGTTATTCTAAATTTGAGCTGCATTGCTTGGTTGTGCAGATAAGTTCCATGCCATTGTTTCTGACTGGCACAGACTTCTGGGGCATAGATTTGTTTATGTGGATTGAACACTGGGTTTTCACAAATGCTGTGCATGTGATTTGGAAATTTGCTTTCCACACGCATGTTCATTAAGAAAAACACTGCTCATTGTTTATGGAAGGGGAGCACAAAGGGGAGGAGTAAAGCAAATATTGAAAGCAAATTGCCCAGCAGTAGTAGTGACAAAAATCATTATCATCTGCCACCTTTTCACTGTCCAGTAAACAATCAATCAGTAGTTTTATTCATAGTCCTTAGTGTCCATATTGATGGGGAATTGCTCACATCACAAATGCTGTATCTCATTTTGCACACAGGCGGATAGTGACAGGAGAGGCCTAGCACTAACCTGCATAGGTGATGAACTGACCTCTCACCCCTAAAAACTGGTCCCTCCACTTCAGGGTTGACACATATTTGTGACCCCAGGTAGAGAAGCTTGCCTGTCTTGTACCTGCTCAGTGGACAGAATTAATGCTTCAGACGTCAATATTGTGCATTTCTGGGCCTTTCTTCCCCACCAAATATCAGAGCCACATAAAGTAAACACAGGGCTACTTCAACCATTGTGCTAAGCCTCTTACCCCAAACTGAATCTTTAGACTACTTGCTTCCAGTCATAGGCACATGGATCCAGTGGTAGCACTTTAAATTTGAATCAGGGACTAAAACTGAGCTTTGGCCTCAGTCTGTCTTACCCCGGACTCAGTTCATTCAGCTGTATTATCTAGGAGACTCTTGAGCTATAATGATTGCATAGGTACCTTCATTTGGCACACCTGCACTGACCTCTTTGCACAAGGATGAATGAAGTGGACCAGTTTCTCTGTTATGGTTGTGACTAACACTGCATTCATAATACAGCTACAGATCTGGTGAGGTCATTCTGTGTCATGCGGCTGTGAGCTATAGAGGTAGTTATACTGGGGGATTTCTACTGAGACGGAATACAATAGAGAAAGGCTTTATTGCAAGAGATGCTATAAATATTAAATAGTATTCTGCTGTCATCCATCTTTATTAAAAATGTAATATAGCTTTTCCTCAGTACTGTACACATACTGGACCATCTTCTTCCATTGTCACCTGTACTCATGTAAGTATATTTATTATTGACTATGCAAGAAGAACTCCATTCTCAATATATGTTAAGATCCACCATGTTCATTTCAATGTCCCAGGTCAGTGATGCAGGGCAGGATTTAGCTACAGACCCATGTCTGTTTTTTAGACCCTCTGCTACATTGAAATTGATTTTTTTTTCAATCTTTGCATCCAGAATGTGCCCCTTGACCCATCTCATGAGAGAGTTCAAGTGAAGGAGATGAAAGCAGAGACTTTTTTGTCGTCGGTATGAGGAAGCAATTCCCCCATTTCCTTCTTTCAAATTATCACATTGACGGGGATGGCTCTTTGTTGCTGAAATAACACACAGCAGGATGACATATGGTTTGGAAAAGGTGATTCTTCTGTGCACTTTTGAAATTGGCACTCTAATATAGGTCCTGGCCAACCCCACCCAAATACCAGTTCTTTTCTGCACAGTATGGAGTGAAGAGCTGCCACTCTTGTATTCAAATGGGAGCGTAATGCTACATGGTGGGGAGCGAGCATGACTCTGAGAGGCTGGCTGTCAGCTGCACTTCTTTTGCTCAGCCCAGCAGTTTCCATTGTTCTCAAGATAAAAATAATTTCCCCCCAGAAATAAAATGTTGAGGTTGCGGTTGTTAAATCAGTGCTGGAGGTGGCCATGTGGCTGAAAAATGGTATTGTTTGTGATGTCTATAGTATGATAATTGTGAGCTCAATAGAAGTGCATGTGGGTCTCTTTCCAACCTGTTTTAATAATAGTGTAACAACAAAAATGCTTTCTCCAATGGCTAAGCCAATACTAAGGCAGGCTAGAAGCTTGTTTACAGGCTTTTCTACTGAGTTTGCCTATTGTCAGGCCATGAATGTCATCAATTTTCAGTAAGACAACTGCCTCCAGCACTAGGATTGGAAACGCCAATTGCAATTAAAACTTTTTTTAAGCAAATGTGTTTCACAGTTTAATTATGGCAAGAAATGATTCTTGTTTTGTGCACTCTCAGTCTATTACACTCAGCAAAAGTTCATTGGCATATGGCATAGCAATCGTGTATCCTTGCTGCCACACACACCGCCACTAGAAATTTACTCTTAAATAAAATCTGAACTTACCTCACCCAGGTTAAATGTGCTGTAAACACTGATTATTTCTTGTGACCCGCATTTAATCCTACCTACGGGTTATATATATTTTACTTCTCCAGTATTTTCAAGTAATCGCAGTGTGAGTCACACTGCCGATCAAATGTGCTGAGATAAGGTAGAGTCATTTCAGGTGCTTCTAAACAACGACACCAAAAAATAATCTCACAATAGCTAAATGTTTTCTATTTTCCAAAAGCTCTTATTGGTGACATTTCTTCCTACAAAGCTGTTTTTATAATCACATAGCAACACAGCCCTTGAAATAACTTTTTTGATACTCTAATATAAGGTATGCACTTTGGAGAAACTGCTGCCACTCAAATGCTACCTGTTTAAAGCTGAATGGCACCAAAAATGAAAATTCAAAAGTGTGATGGCTCTGTAGAGGAATGCAGTACATGTCTGCATGTTCTAGGTTCCTCTTCAGTTAGTACCTTCTCTTGAGTTTCAAAAAGAAAAAAAAAAAAAAGATAGCCAGGTAGTGCAGTGAAGTTAATTTGGCATAATAGGTGTCCTTTTTCTAGCCTAGCCCTACCAATGTTCCCTCTAATTTTTTTCCATCTGTGAGTGGAATAAATTTTGTTATGTGCACAAAACATGCATGTGTGGATATGTAGCACCAGTAAAAACACATTCTGCTGACTGTGGATTCTGTGGGCGCTCTGCTAATCAGGTGGGCAGCATTTGAATTTCTCCTGGGCAGCCACCCAAGCACTGATCTTACAGGGAACACCGGCCCCTACAATCCTTTACAAAAGTCAAGTGTGCTAAGAACGTTAGGTCCTATTCTGTACTGAGTATTGCCATTTCAGCTTTCAGAACGTGCATTTGTGAATCAGGTTCTAGCATGGGCTTTCTTTATTGATGGGTGAACCTCACATAGTTCAGAAAAGAGATGGTAGTAAAGCAAAACCCCATATATGAACACCCTTGAACTTTTAGATCTTCATCTGATCTTTAAGGGTTGGGTCTTCTCTTGTTTAACAGAGAATGCAAGGGTTTGGTTACTTTCTAATTCTCTTTTCTTTACCTCCATGTGACTCCCATAATAACCCTAACTCGTCCACCTAAACATCCTCCAACACCCTCCTTGTTCCCTCCTGCTTCCTTATGACCATACAATAACATCTAGCTTCCATCATCTTGCCGCACAGGCCTTCTCTCTTTGCAATCTTCTGCTAGATCTCTTGAATTCCTCTTAGCTCACAACAGTCCAATAGCATATCTCTGCCTTTAAAAATAAGTTGCAAGACTGTCAACTGACCTGTTAGGTTCTGACTAGCTGCAATTAAAGTTCCTTATGCTGTGAGATTTTTCACATTAGTGTAGGATTCATGCCCCGCCATGCAAAAGGTTTCAACTGACTAGCATCCAGATGCCTGAACACTGCTGGGTCATGCAATAGGATCATCAAAGTAAAGGGAATTTTATTGTCCATTCATGGAATGAAGAGTAGGAATTTAGCCTGTTGGAGATGGAGCATGTTGTCATGTTTGGGAGGCAAAGTAGAACTTGCTCAAGTCACAGCATTGGATCCAGATCCAACCTTATCAAAATTCAAGGGTAGGTGGCTCCATGGTTAGGTTTGGGCCTATCCATAAAGCAAATTAGACCCAGTTGGAGGAGCCTGGGCAGGGGTGTAGTCAGGCAGTTTTTGGAGATTGTGGAGAAGGAGGTAGATGAATGCAGTAGCAGTCAGAGAGAAGGAAGGAAGTGGTGTGCGAGAAGTCCTCATATTTCTGGACTAGGCAGAGGTTCTTACTCTTCCCCAACTGATTTGCCTCTCTTAACTTTGAGCATTTGCAATCCAATTCAAATATGGAAAAGGGAAATCTTTTGCTTTTCTTCTTCTATGAGCTATATACAATTCTCTGCGTATTTTACAAAGCTCCTTAATGTATAGATATAGCAAAGCATCACTGAGAGATGCAACGTAAGTCTCAGAAGAATCTGCAATCCCAAGCTAGAAGGGTGTTATAGTCCTTCATCAGGAGGGGGGATAGCTCAGTGGTTTGAGCATTGGCCTGCTAAACCCATGGGTTGTGAGCTCAAGCCTTGAGGGGGCCATTTAGGGGTCTGGGGCAATTCTGTCAGGGTTGGTACTTGGTCCTGCTATGAGGGTGGGGGACTGGACTCAATGACTTCTCAAGGTCCCTTCCAGTTCTATGAGACAGGTATATCTCTGTTTAATTATTTACAGGGCTTATGCTGAATGGAGGACATTTCACAACTGTCTGAAAATTGTAAGCTCTTCGGAGACATTTGTACAGTACATGGCATGGGAGTAGCAGCAGTCTTCACTGAGAAGTTCCCTTCCACATATAATACATTATTATCCCATGAGATTTCTTGCAGTAGTTCACATTTTGTAGTCTCTGTGCAAGGTAATCAGCAGGATGTGTAATGTAGTCAAGCAGTCCCTTCCCTGACTACAGGTTGGACCTCCCTTGTCCAGCACCCTCGGGACCTGGCCTGTTCTGAATGAGGGAATTTGCCAGATCAGGGGAGGTCCCCTGCCACCAGCCTCCCAGGATGGTTCTCCTCCCTTCAACTGGCTCCGCTCTGGTCCCGTTGTCACTGGGCTCCAGCCTGCAGGGCTTGGACTTGGGGTCTGGCCCACTGGGGCTCACAAGGATGGAGCCCCCAAATTGCCATGGCTCCGCTTCTCCCCTGCCCAACTGGGAATCCCCAGGGATGGGGCTGCCCTGCTTCTGCTGCTCTCTGCCAGGGATCCCTGGCTTCTGGCTGCCCTGCTGCTGCCCCGCCTGGCCAGGGCTCCCCAGGAATGGGGCTCACTGGTCCCGCTGCTGCCCCACCTGGATGGGGCTCCCTGGGGGATAGGGCTCACTAGTCCTGCTTGCTAGATATCCCTGGGGACGGGACTCCAAACCACAAATGTTGCAAGATCAGAGAGTCCCAGATTTCGGAGGTTCAGCCTGTACTAAATCCAGGCCAGGATTTATGAAGAAACAGTTTAGTGACAACAGGTAGCACAATCTGTGTTTAATTAGTTTTGGCATTAAAGAGCCATGGAGAACTACTGAGTGCTGTCAGGGTCCATGTTAAGAGCTCCACTTCTAAACCCTACAACAAATGAAGAACGATGTCACGAGATGTCAGTAATTGTCTTCCGAAAACAATGCTGTTCACCAATGTTACCACTGCATGTCTGAATAGAAAGATGAATTATAATGAGTCAAGTAAATGTATTGCCCTCATTGGTTGCAATATAATAATCCACATATAAGATTATTATAATAATAAAGTGAGTATATTATTAAATTAATAATAATGTCCAGATGCCATCTTCCATCAATTTCAGTGGTATATGATGTTTAGTCTGTTGTGCTTACACTCATTTAGGAATTTATTTTTTCCAAGTTCAGGAAGCTAACAACATGAGCTCTTTTGCTTTGCATGTTGTAACCTTTTATGTAGTCAGTTGGTAAAATGAGGTGAAGACCCAAAGATACATAAATGGGAAACATGAGATCTGTGATTACGTATGCACTGACCCAGTCACGTCTAACATTACACCATGCAACATGGCTCACAAAAAACAGCCTACTGGGAAAAGAGGCATGTAAGAACAGCCATACTGGGTCAGACCAAAGATCTGTTTATCCCAGTATCTGCTACAGTATCCAAGAGTGGCCAACACTAGGTGCCCGAGAGGGAATGAACTGAACAGGTAATCAGCAAGTGATTCATTCCTTGTCCCCCATTCCTGGCTTCTGGCAAATGGAGGCTAGGGACACCCTCCCTGCCCATTCTGGCTAATAGCCATTGATCCTCCATGAACTTTTCCAGTTCTTCTTTGTACCCTGCTATAAACTTGACCCTCACAACATCATCTGGCAAGAAGTTCCACAGGTTGACAGTGAATCAGGTGAAAAAATACTTCCTTTTATTTGTTGTAAACCAGCTGCTTATTAATTGCATTTGGGGTATGTCTACACAACAGGACAAAGTCGAATTAAGATACGCAACTTCAACTATGTTAATTGCGTAGCTGAAGTAGCTTAACTTGGTTTTTGTCACTGTCTACACTGCAGGAAGTCAAAGGAAGAACACTCTTCCTTCGACTTCCCTTACTCCCCATGAAACCAGGGTTACCAGCAGTGCTTTTTTTGTGATGGTACTGCCCGTACACTTCCAGTCAGAGCTTAACTGGAAAGAACGGAGCGTAACGGCACTTCTGTAATGAAAATGGCCGACAGACGCATTTCTCAAAGGGGCCATGTCTCTTAAAAGGGCACTTCCGGCCCCACTGCCGGGTTTATTTGTTTCTGGCTTTTTTTTTTTTGCTCAACAATTTTTCCCCTGGAGTACCAGCACTTTTTTTTTTTTTTTTTTTTTTGAAGCACTGGTTACCAGCATCTCACTTTGACTTAACTAAACTGTTAATTCAAAACCTGGAAGAACAACAGCAGCAGCTTCAATCTTGCTTGGTAGTATACACGTACCTTTGGTGACCTGTGGTTCTTGTGTTATGAGAAGGAATAAATAACATTTTCTTATTTACTTTTTCCATATCAGTCATATTTTTGATCATATCATATTCTCCTTTAGTCATCTCTTTTACAAGCTGAAAAGACTTAGTCTTATTAAGCCATTCTATACTCCTAATAATTGTTGTTTCACTTTTCTCTACTTTTTCCAATTCCAATAGATTTTTTTTTAAGATGGAGCAACCATATCTGCATACAGCATTCAAAATATTGGTGTATCATGATTTCTGTAGAGGCAATATGATATTTTCTGTCTTATTCTCTATCCTTTTCTTAGTGGTTCCTAACATTCTGCTCAGTTTTTTACTGCCACTGCACTTTGAGTGGATGTTTTCAGAGAACTATCTACAGTGTCTCCAAAATCTCTTTCTTGAGTGCTAACAGCTAATTTAGATTCCATTCTTTAGATTCCATTGTTTATATGTATAGTTAAGATTGTTTTCCATAGTGCATTACCATGACACTTTACTTTGCTTAAAAACCTTTGGTGAGGGACCTTGTCAAAGGCTTTCTGAAAGTCTAAGTACGCTGTTTCCACTGGATCCTTTTTGTGCACATGCTTATTGGTGCCCTCAAAGAATTCTACTAGATTGGCGAGGATGATTTCCCATTACAAAAACCACGTTGACTCTTCCCCAACAAATTATGTTCATCTGTGTGCTTGACAACACAGTGCTGGTTTGCTTGAGCCAGGTTAAATCTCTCTGGGCTAGTGAAATCTAGAATGGGCATATTAAACTCAGTGATGCTACAGTGATTTACACCTTCTGAAGTCTTTAGTTTCTGTCCTTTAATTACATTCCAGTTTTGCCCTGCAGCTCAAAAGAAATGGACATAGGTTCTTCTTTGGGCTAAGGCTGCTTTTCACTGCACCAATGGGGCCCTAAAGCCAATATACCAGCCACTGAAGGATCTAGTCTGCTTAATGAGATCTTCCATTGGCATAAAGCTCTCCTATGTCCCTGCTCTACCCCTGCTGCAGCCAGTAGAAGGGTCATGCTCTGAGTAGCCTGGCACTTCCTGATCCTTGCTGCCATAAGAGTCCCCTGGAATTATTGGAGGTAGGTATAATGTAGAGCAGATGGTTGTAATTTACACCAGGAGTGTGGCCTATCCTGTGGCTGTCCCAGGGTGAGCATAAAGTGAGCATCAAAGTGTCTGAGGACCAACATTGCAAGTGTACACACACACACACACACACACACACACACACACACACACACACACACACACCTATCCTTTCCTAAGTCATTTTATGTGCTTCTCTGACACAGCCGTGAGTCAGCGCTGTGATCTCAAGTCACTCCAACATTGGAGTGCACAAAACTGACATAGTAAAATACTTTCAATTCATGATGCAGATGAGATTTTTCTTATCAAAGTTACATCTGGGCTTTGTTTTTTGTTTTTCAAACTTTCAGCATGCTGGACAGAGCCATCGCTTTTGGGGACTATCCTGAACAAGCCAGGAATTGAGACTATCACCCTGCAGTGCAGACTGCAACAAGCAGTGACTTTATAATGGGGGAAGGATATCAGTTCAGCATAATTTAAGTCAGGAAGCCAGTTTAAACAACTTGCTTTTTAAAAATTATTCAAGGAAAACATGTTTATGCAGGTACACCAGCAGCTGCAGAATTGGGCCCTTTAAGTCTTTATCTTTGAAAACATGGCATCCCTATTAGCCTGCAACAAGATAAAGATTCATGTATAATAACGATGTTCATGTGTAATAACTATATCTCACTCCATTACAGGTAGTTCAAGGCCATTCTGCGTAAACAGTATGCATGGTTTTGTTCTTAATCTTTAAAAACCCCAAATACCTTGGTTGCAGATATATGTTAAGGTTTAATGCATCTCTTGCCATAAAAGTGTTGCTCAAGACTAATGAACAAATGAATGTTTGTTTAATCTCCTTTGTGAAAATCAAACAAGCTTTCAACAGCTATTCGTATATTTATTGTCAGATGTGAATCATCACTTAGGTGTACTGCCCTGTGCCATTAGCGTTTAGTGCTCATAGTTTCACAGCATTAATTCACCTGTTTGTTTGTTTTTTTTTTTTTATCCCAGTACCAGCTACAGAAAGGATCGGTGTGGAGAATCCTGTTGTGCCACTGGCAGAATTGGCTCTTCTTCTGCTTGGTCCTGGCAGTAATGGCTATCATTCCCTTTGCAGTCTATAGAATGATGGTAGCTTTTAAGGACCCTCCACCCAGTCTAGTATTCCACGCAGCAGCTGTCTGTTTCGGAGTTCTTGCAGAAACTCTTCTGATCAAGTGAGTAACAAGTCACACACACCCCTTCTCTCCTCTTTCTTGCAAAGAAGCAGAGGAAGCAGGTCTTACTCAGTGGCACCTGAAAAGTTCCCAAAAGATTTACCCATTATGTTAAGGTTTTAGAAGCTAGGAAATATTACTCTAGTATTGTTGGGTGTCTTTGTGCGGATATAGATTGTTTAATTTTAAGTCTGCTTTTAAGCAAACTCAATGCTCTGAGGGTTGTTTTTTCTATCTCAGTGGGGCCCACCCAGAGTAGAGAGTGAATATGTGTTTCAAGGTTGTGTAGCTGAGGAGGTTTTTTGTTAGCTTCATTATGAGGAAGGAATCTTAGTACTTAAAATATCAAAGTCATTGTTTGAGTCACAGTACAACTAATTCAGTCGCACAATGTAGTGCAGGTTCTTGGTATGTGATATGCAGGTAGTACAGAGAAATGATTGTAAAAGTTGAATAAATACAAAATTAGTTTCAAAATCTGAAACTTTCTGAAGGATGCTTTGATAATGATCCACTACAACAGCTCTTCAGCGGGGTAGAACCTGGACCTTTAGTTCCACCTTCACTGCCTAAGCTAAGGGTGCAACATTGTTAACTGTTAACAGTAGTAGATTTTTATCCCTTATGTGGTACATCCACAAAATGGGGGAATGAAACATTTAGCTGTCCATGGAAGCTCACCCTAAGTAACTGAGGCCTCAAAGGTTTAAATCTGGATATTGACCCATCTATAGCCTAAACCAGAACTTCACATCTGACTGTCTTTACCTACATCTATCTTCCCAATGAACACACAAACACACAGTTTGGATCCATATTTTCATCCATATTTAATTTTGAGTTTTGTAACATAGGCCTATCTCTGTGATAGACTAAACCAGAACATCGAATCCAACATTAACCAACCCAAAATTCACATTCAATGCCAGACCCAAAATGTGTAAGTAAGGTACACCTATCATTTAAAATCCATGCTATGACTAAAAACATGTACAATCACGAACTCCTGTTTGCATGTCATATTTTCTCAAATTAAAACAAATACACTGACACAATTATCTTGACGCCACAATGGTCATCATTAAAATGTTGACATTTAGTGTTTGAAATTAATTAGCATTACTGTGGAAATACCAGTATATTAAATGTTCGAACAATAATTACCTTCAAATAGTAATTCTGATTTTAATGGCACCCACCATATCGTAGGTGATTGGAATTTAGGGGTGAAGGAGAGGGAATAAGAGAGGAATTACTCTTTAATGAAGCATCTGAACAACCATATATGTGAGAGGAAAAGCAGTACAAAAATAGAAAAGGCTAACTATGCACAAGTGCTCATGAAAGTTTCTGATGAGATAAAAGCTTTAGAAACAAATTTGAGTTTAAAAGTGCATTTGAAAAGGTATGTACTCACATTGTGCAGCACGACAACAGTAGAATGCTAATAACATTTAATTTCCCTTGACTTCTAACCTTCTTAACCTGCTGTAATGCTAGAATGGTGCTGTAAATCAAAATGTGCTGTATTGTATGGTGAACATGTGTATTGAATCATTCCAGGCTGCCTGGTGCTTTTTAAAAACAAAACTCACAATAGTGTTTGTGCTGTTTTTCATTTTTCATAGACCTTTCCTCTTAATCATGCTGCAACTGGTTAGCTGATGTGTTCAAAATACAATATAAAAAAGAGGAGGGGGAATTAGGAGATAGAAAAAACATAGCAGAAACTATAGCACAGATGATTAGGCCAAAATATCCTTGACATTATTTTCCCCCTTGTTGTAAGTGTTATTCCATTTTCAAGAAAAACAAATTGGAATATTGCCTGGGGTCTTCTGAATCATTAGTAAATTAAGAATCTGTTTTTAATAACATTTAACTTGTAAATAATGCATTAATTGACTAGCTTGAAAGTTAGCTTGAATGTTAGAAACTCTGGCACTAAATGCGTAATGAAAGAAGTGTTCTGTTCGAGGAGGCTGTATGGCAAATGTAACAAATTAAATATGACAGTTGATATTTGTGAAAATGGTGATATAATTAGAGGACACCTGCAGCTGTTTTCCAACCAAAACAACAGAAATTAAACATGTATAAAGTATGTGTGCCACATTTTCTCTTAGCATACTTCTTTTGTTCTCCTTAGAGTTTTTTGTTACAGGTTTTGTTTTGGTTTTATTTTAATTTTTCCCCTGCCTTTTGTCAGGTTGTATGTCTATACAAGCAATAATTGTCTCTGTCTGATACTATAGTTTGTTGGTTCCATCAAACTAAAGGAAAAGAACAAGAATCTTATTTACTAAGAGTTTGAAATTATTAAAAAATGTGATGCATACCCGAACATGTTTATAAGTCTATAGGTTGAGATATGGTCATGCATTGCTACCTGTAGATTTCTTGCCTGTGAGATTATCACCTATTTATTCATTTCCCTTTTATTATCAAGGATGATTTCTTTTAAAGTATAGAGTGATGTGACAAGTTAATATTGACCAGCCGTATGTAGGTATTTTAAATGTAAATGTGTAGTTTGCAATGTATATGTGTGGGAGAGAATTTGATGTTGTTTTTTACATTTCATGAGGATCTGAACCCACATTTCCAAAGATGAAAGCAAAGCATTAACGCCCTGAACCAGACTATCCAAGATCACAGTACTCTTAAATCAGTGGGAAAATATGATGCATATTCACTGCAGTTGGTCCCAAAACATAAGACTAGGATCTTGATTTTAAAAAATTCAAAGTTTGAGAAGTGTTTGGATCCAGGGATTTTTTTTTCCATCTTAAGTATTCTCCCTTCAGTGTGCAAGAGGAAAAGGAAATTAAAATTGCATAAATAGGAATCTCTGGATTACATCAATGTAAATAAGAAATAGTTCCATTTAGTCAATGGAATTCCACTACTATTGATACATAAAATCAGAAACAAGACTATTTGACAGAGCAACAAGGAAGTTGGACCAATTCTTTTCCTGCTTAAATTTAACATAAATTCAAAGTAACTCCACTAAAATTAATAGTGTTACTCCCAATTTATACTAGTTTGACTGAAAACAGAATTTGATCCAGTGTTTCTAATTTATATAAAGCTATTATATGAAATGCCTTGAAAAAGGTTTTCATAATTTAGTTTAGCTGCAATTTGTAATAGCTTGATATTCCAAATTTTGTGTTTCATTCTGTATTTTATTGAACTAGATAGATATAAATATTCCAAATCATGTTCCCAAGTCAAAAGACTTTGGTGGTCTCATTATCATCACTACTGAAGGGTTTTTTTGTTTTTGTTTTTGTTTTTTTAATAATAAAATGTTCAAGATACATATGGAGGCTGGTATGGGGATATGGGTTGCTTTCACTTCTAGTTCACTAGTACACTTTAAACCGAAATTTGCAGTAACCAGAAGTTGCTACAGTAGTAGGCCTATGAAGAAGGAACTGATTATATCAACAGACTGGGGTCCATGTTAAAAACAATAGCGCCACAAGTGGGACCATTATTGGTAGTCTGAACATAAATGTCATGTATTTGAATAGACATGAAAACTGGACCCTCCAAATTGAGGATGGAGAAAATTGGTAGAACGAACACTGCAACAAGTCTAGAAATTTCACATTCACTACATTGACTTTAAAAAAAGACAAGACACTAGAGTTAAGGTAGGGATGGCTATTATTGCTTAGCATTTCAGTTACTACTACTGGATCTGCAACACCAGGCCATTTTCTCCAGAGCTAAGACACGCTGAACAAAGCGATGCGGAGAAATGCCAGCTATAGCACATAGCCAACTGTGATACTGTACGTTTTCAGCGTACCCTTTGTCAGTTGTCAGAAACACAGATATTCATAAACAAAGGAGGGAGGAGGAGACTAAAATTTCACTTTAGAATAAATGCTGTGGACATTGATATGGAATGTGCTAACAACATAGGAACCATTTAAGTAAATATGTGAAACAATCAGGGTGCATCTAGACTGGCAAGATTTTGCGCAAAAGCAGTCGCTTTTGCACAAAATCTTGCCGCCTGTCCACACTGGCCGCGAGTATTTGTGCAAAAACACTGACTTTGTACTGTACAAAATCAGTGGTTCTTGCGCAAATACTCCGATGCTCCCGCTCAGGGATAAGCCCTCTTGCGCAAGTATTCTTGTGCAAGAGGCCAATGTAGACAGCCAAATTAATTTCTTGTGCAAGAAAGCTTGATGGCGAAAATGGCCATCGGAGCTTTCTTGCTCAAGAGAGCATCTACACTGGCACTGATGCTTTTGTACAAAAGCAAATCTTTTGCGCAAAGGCACATGCCAGTATAGACGCTCTCTTGCGCAAATACTTTTAACGGAAAAACTTTTCCGTTAAAAGTATTTGCGCAATATCATGCCAGTATAGACGCAGCCCAATATTAACTGTGCTCTTTGTGCAATGACACCTTTATTACCAGTTTTTGTTTTTATCTTGATAAAGCCAGAGTCATATAACAGTTGAAACTGGCTTTCGTGACGGATATAGAAAATGTTGTGCATGACATTGGAAGCATGGTATCATGGAAACAAATTGAACAATAGCTGGGAAAATTATCTCAGTTCTTTCAGAGATAGCAGAATTCTTCCCCATACATGCAAATATGGACGTTTTCTCTATAATAAAATTACAGCTTTATTCTATAAGAGCGGGCTCTTAACACTGGTACAGAGCTGCTCTTTGATATTGTTTCCTATAACATAACACAACCATTATGTAGTACTCTGTTTTACACCTATAATGCCTCTGTTTTCATGCTATGTATGACACAGGTGTGTATAGTCATTTTAGCCTTGTAATATTGTTCATGTGTCTGCTCTCTAAACTCTGAAGACCAGATTCCATGAACAGAGCACTTAAATGTTCACAGCATGAATTGCACATCTGCTCTGGCTCTGTTGATTCATGCAGTTTTACACATGGATCACAACATCCGGTTTGTTTTGCACATCACGTATGCCACTGTTAATGTTCATCTCATTTGACAATGCTGATTATTAATGTGAAATGGTACTCACCCAAATGTAGTACAAGAGATTTACCAGTAACATGTAATGGTTTCCAAAGGCTTCCATATTAGTAGCCCTGCTGGTAGAACACTAGTTATCATCTTTTCTAGCATGAATGAGGAGTCAAGGTCTCACTGGGATACGTTTCTGCTTCATTAAGTCACCAGTGTTGTTCACTGGTGCTTCTTTCATTGGGCTTTTTCATTTCTTCTTTCTTTTTCCATTGGTGCAGGGAAGACATTGCTCTACAGTTCATAATAGGAGATGGACTAGTAACACAGCCATATATTTATTTCTTCCAGAGAAGTAAGGAAAGAATTTTCTTCATGGATCTCTACTTCACATGGGGCCCCATCTTGCATCCTTGACTCTGTTACAATTCCCTTCAAATCAATAAGAGTTTTGGCAGGGTAAAGATTGCAGGATCAAAGTATATTTAAAAAAAAATGATTCCAGCTCTATTTTGTGTTTTCCTTTGCATTCCCTATGGGCTCATTTTCTTTCCTACTTCTGTTTCTTGCTCTTTCTTCATTCTCAAGAACTCATGCTATTCCTTTAATGAAATTTACCTAATCTACTTTCTCCCTTACTCCTCTCCTTCTCTTGCTGTGCTCTGGTATCTGTAGAATTATGTTTTTGTTGAAGAACAACATAAGATGGTCTGTCTAAAGTATTTAGACAAAAATCCCTACGGATTTAGTTTTAAGTCTTTCACAGATTTATTTTACAATACATTTGCAGATAACATGACTAGGGATGTAAAAAGTTAACTGGTGATGCTTATAGGTAACTGGTTTACCAGCAGCCCAGCCAGACTGAAGTAGCCCCTTCTGGATGCGGAGTGTGAGCTCCTCCAGTCAGTCCGGGCCTATGGCGTCATGTGCAGGGGGATGCTCCAAGGTTAACCAGTTAAACCTAGCGTTTAACTGGTTAACATTTTAAACAATAAGTAACACCCTTAAACATGACACATGTCAAATAAACCATTTGACTTACAATGTGCGTTCACATAACTGCCAAGTAGGACAGATACTTTTTCAAAGTTGTGTATACAGGTTTGGTCTGCTTCTGTGTGATGCTGGAAAAAACTCAGGCAGAGAGGTGAAGCCTTCCTTGGTTTCCTTGGAAGATTCTGTATGTGTCCCAGAGGATGCATTATTTGTTCTCACACCTAAATGGAAGGATGGGCAGTGCTGAGTTTTCCCTTCTCAAATGTTCAGCTTTCACTGGCTTGAGATGTCATAATCACCAGCTACTTTCAAGACAGCCATGGCCTTCAGTTCTAAGGTAACAACCAAGCAGGCAAAAACTTTTTTTTAAACACAATTTTTTTCATATCATATTATGGGGACAAATGTTGGGGCAGACCAAAGGTTTGCTTAATCTTCCATTATCTTTAATTGGACTGGATCTTTAATTAAAGGAATAACATCACATGACATTCAGGTCTCTCTATTATTGCTGCTTTCTAGGATATTTTGCAAATTTCAAGCTTTCTGTTGTTCCATTGCAAAGATACAGCTGTCACAGTGTACACAAGTGAACCACTGCCCTATTCCTCCAGTCTCCAGGAAAAAAAACCATTCCCAGTCAAATAATATCAGCAACACAGTTGTGAACTTCAAAGATTATTTTGCCAAAATTAGGGTTCCAAAGGCAATGTCAATTAACTTAGCTGCATAGCACATAAGTAGTATTTCCTGTTGCTATTTTTCTGGTAAATCGCATTGTTGAACTCATTACTGCTGAGGTTGTATACAAATGTGTATCATTAAAATGTATAAAGTATACAATTTATAAGAGTTAAAGTTGTGCTAGAATTTTAGCTTGGACATTTCTTGTCTTTTGGGATTTCCAGGGTTTTACTTTAGAAAGGTGCCCTTCAATTTACATCTGCATATTTGTACCTCTGTGAATATGCAAGCAAGATAGCTAAAGGGTCAGGTTTGCAGACTTTTTGCCCACAGTTCATTTTGCAGGCACATATTTTGTTGGCACAATTTGCACCTGCCAAAAGGGGGGAGGGCAGAAGTTACAATGGCTAAAAATATACCCCTGACTCTGCAAACTTAGTGTTCTTTGGACATAGTTTTTATCAACAGAAGTACTGTACTGATCTAGAGGCAAACCTTCAGGTTGAAAAACATAACAAAATGAAAATAATACATTACCAGGACATAAGAAAGATGTGCTGGCTTAGTTAAATAAGGCACAACTGGTATTATTTAATTAAAATTAGAGTGCAGCTGTTAGGGGAAAATCCAGCCAGTTTTAGATAGAAAAATCTGCCTCAATATTGTGTTTCAGCATCATTTTAACACTATAACTAGTCTACTAGAGGATAAGATAGGGGTTTATTTGAGGGGGTTTGCATATGTGTGTGTGTGTGTCTGTGTGTGTGTGAGAGAGAGAGAGAGAGAGATGTTGTTTCAAATACTATATAGATACCCTTTCCTACTGGAGAGATGGAGAAAAAATAAAATTACACTAGGGCCTCTAAGTTCTGCTAGTGCAGTGAGCATTCAGAAGCCAAGGATAATGGAGTAAGGAGAAATCTCTTGAGGAGTCTTGCATATGCATACTATCCATAGCATGGTTCCTTATGTCTAGTATGAGGTTTTTAGCACCCAGCTATATACGGTGTCCATCTTTTGGAGGAAAGCTGTTCTGTTTGCTAAGTAAGAGATCATTTCAGATGGGCAACATTTCTCTTTATTCCAAGAATGATAAAGATACTCTTACTTAGTATAAAAAAATATTTATAGCTATTTGCATCTGCACTGTTGCAAAATTTGGGATAACTTTTTATTTTACTACTTGCAGCAGAACCATTTCAGTGCTTCAGAGAAATCATTTTATTTATTAGACCTGCAAAAAAAAATGTTTTGGAGCTTTAGAGGAGTATTTAAAAAATTAAAGAAAGTTTAACTTGACACGCTCAGAAGATTTGGTGGTATTCTTGGGCATTGTTTTAGTGAATACTTAATTGCACTATAACTTCACATGATACTCAACAGAAGTGAAAAGGGCACAGATTCAGCCAAGCCCTGCTTGAGTGGAAAGTGGGAGACAGATAAGATAGGGGTTTATTTGAGGGGGTTTGCGTGTGTGTGTGTGTGTGTGTGTGTGAGAGAGAGAGAGAGAGAGAGAGAGAGAGAGAGATGTTGTTTCAAATACTATATAGATACCCTTTCCTACTGGAGAGATGGAGAAAAAATAAAATTACACTAGGGCCTCTAAGTTCTGCTAGTGCAGTGAGCATTCAGAAGCCAAGGATAATGGAGTAAGGAGAAATCTCTTGAGGAGTCTTGCATATGCATACTATCCATAGCATGGTTCCTTATGTCTAGTATGAGGTTTTTAGCACCCAGCTATATACGTTGTCCATCTTTCGGAGGAAAGCTGTTCTGTTTGCTAAGTAAGAGATCATTTCAGATGGGCAACATTTCTCTTTATTCCAAGAATGATAAAGATACTCTTACTTAGTATAAAAAAATATTTATAGCTATTTGCATCTGCACTGTTGCAAAATTTGGGATAACTTTTTATTTTACTACTTGCAGCAGAACCATTTCAGTGCTTCAGAGAAATCATTTTATTTATTAGACCTGCAAAAAATGTTTGGAGCTTTAGAGGAGTATTTAAAAAATTAAAGAAAGTTTAACTTGACACGCTCAGAAGATTTGGTGGTATTCTTGGGCATTGTTTTAGTGAATACTTAATTGCACTATAACTTCACATGATACTCAACAGAAGTGAAAAGGGCACAGATTCAGCCAAGCCCTGCTTGAGTGGAAAGTGGGAGACAGATTGTTCTAAAATACCTTGTTGCTTTTCCAATCTTGGGGCTGCCTGAGGTCCCCAGCATAATTTAGAGCAGCCTAAGCAGGTTATTCTGCTGGCTGGTGATTGCTGTAATTCAAGGTGCTGTAGCACCTATGTCCCAGTGTGCCCCTGTACCAGGGGTAGGTACTGGGAGCAGATGACATTGAGCCAGCTATACCAGATTTATGGTACCCAGTTAAATTCTCAGCTGCCCCATTAAATTAGCTTCTTTATATTGCCTGACCAATGCAAAGCAACCAAACGGCAGGCTGGGGATCATGAAGATCTTGCAGTGTACAATAGGGAGAGGTAGGAAAAAGATGATATAATCCTATAACTTAATCCTATAACTAGATCAGTCAAGATAGTCAGAATTAACAATCATTTTGTAAGCTTTTATTTTTGTTTTGGTTTCCATTATTTGTCTGGCCTCTGTGTAACATTTGATTGGGTGCAAGCAGTCAGCTGAAGGAGGAGGGCCAGTCAAGCAGCCCACTCACTAGCCTACGTTACCCAACACTGACCTAGTGGGAAATGTGGAGAACAACCAGAGATGAGAAGTGAGATGTAGACATGGCCAGACCTGTGCAAAATGCTTAAAAGTGAGAGCAGTGAGTTTGAACAGAAAGGATTGGTGAGTTAGTGAAAGACCTTGAGATTGGAGGCATCATGTTCATAACTAGCAAAAGGAAATCACTCACACCCCGCCCCCCGCACACACACCATTCCCACTGCATTGTTAATTGTCTACCGAAGCAAGAAGACAAAGACTTAAGACTATCACTCTGCCATCTCTCAGCCCTTTATTATTAGGACTCTCAAAACAGATGAGGTTAAATTCTCCCCAGGTGTAATTCGATTGACTTCAGTAGGCTTATACCAGGGATGACTTTGGCTCTGTGTGACTGCAAGCTATATGTATGCGATTGCCAGGCACAGCAGATTGAGTTAAGGACGACGAAGAAGGAACCTGTCCTCTGCATTTCTTTGATTTGGGAGATTTAAATTAGATCCTTCTTGTGTTATTGTTTCAGGCCTATTTTTGTATTTTATACAAACTCACACTGCCTGGAACTTGGTGACTGAAATATTCACACAGCTCTGTATTGTTTGGGAGTAATACACACTTTTCCCCAGTGGCACAGTGATAGTCTCTGATCCGCCAGCCTCCTGCTGTCCACTGTCATTGTGTCTCACAGTCACTGAGTGGCCTGAGGTGTAGCTGGCACTCACAGCCCCCCTCCAATGCCTGTAACTCTGAAACTACATGACATCTTAACCTTTATAAAATTTCTTCAAGACAGCATTTAAAAACACCCAAATCTTTCCTGACCTTTACATTTTAGTAGAGGTTGTTTTTTTTTTTAAATGGATGTTACAATATTTTTTTCTTAGTTGTGGCATTTTTAAGCTAGTTCAAAGGGAACTTGGCTTTCCTTTTCCCATCTTATTTGAGGCCAATCATTAATCATGGAAGGAAAAGCACTACAGATTCAAACCTGACTTGATAATGTTTTTATATTTGTGACATTTAATATCTATCAGTTAATGGGAAGTTCTATCCTTTTCATTTGTAATCTATTAGGGCACATCTACACAGCAGGGCAGAACTTGAACTAAGCTACGCAACTTCAGCTACATCAATTTCTTAGCTGAAGTCGAAATAGCTTAGTTCAGCTTTTGGTGCTATCTACACAGCAGGAAGTCGAAGGAAGAACACTCTTCCTTCAACTTCCCTTATGCCTTGTGAAGTGAGAGTTGCAGGAGTCAGAGTAAGAAGGCCTTCAGCTTGCCATTATTTTAAATCTTATTTTGGAATAATGCTGATGTGTAGACATACCCTTAAATTACAAATTGAGTCTAGATTCTGGCTTCCTTTTTAACCTCTCACATCCCCACAAACGCAGGCGTTACCATTGTTGCTCTATGGAGAAACTGATGATTGTGTGGCAGAGAATTTGTGGAGATTGCTAAAGGAATTGCTAAAGAACTTCAGCCTGATTCTCATCTCACACTCTTAAGAAATCAGGAGTAACTCCTTTCAAATCAATAGAACAGATTCTGCAATCATTGACACTGCATAAATCCAGAGCAGCTCCACTGAGTACTTCAACTGAGCTACTTAGGAGTAAAATGAATGAGAGAAGACTTATGCCCAGGGCTTTTACCCAAAGATTTTTAAAACTGTAAACAAAAAGTGAGAACTTTTAAAATGAAGTTTCCCACCTGTTTTAATGGCACTTGATTTTTCTAGTGAAAATAGGAACTGCAGACCATTGTGCTATAGACCCTGGCTTTATGATTAGGTGAAACTTTCTATATTCTCATGTATTCCTTACTAACAATAATCTCATAAAATCTTCCATGATATCGGGCAATTTTAATATTTACGGCTTAGATTCCAGTGATGCTATTGGATTTATATTCACTTACTTTTTATTTTGATTGTATTGTTTTATTGAAATGCTAGTATAGTACTTGCAAAATTGCAGAATGCAGGAAGATGATTCCTGGTAAGCATTTGCTATGTAGTAGGTAGATCGGTGCAACATTTTTTGTCCAAAACATTTTCAGCAAAAAATGCACATTTGACAATACCAAACTATTTAAGGAATTTGTTTTGGTATGTCTGAATTGTTCATGCCAAATAAAATCCAAAATAATCAAAATGTTTTGTTTCAACATTTTCCAAATGAAATGTTTGGATTGTTGGTTCAAGATGTCTACTTGTTTTGTAATTTTCTTCAAGAAAATTTTCTTTAAGAAAGCTCAATTGAAATAAAAATTTGTTCACATTTTGATTTGCTGAAAATTTTAAAAAAATCAGTTTGAATAGAAATCCTTTTTTTCCACTTTTTTGGAATTGTGAATTAAAAACTCCATTATTCACACAGCTCTACTTTCTAGTCCAAAAATTGAAGGTCATTTCAAAGTAGCTTGGTGAAAGAACCTAATCCTGCAGACAGCAGTGTTATTGGCCATTATTTCTAATCTAATAGTCAAGAAAAGGAAAGTTTATGGGAAAACAAATACTGAATTTATTACTGTGATGCAACATTCATAAAATATATTTCATGGGGTAGAGAGTTTACACAGGGGGTAATGAGATTTTTCCTTTATGCATTTTTTATAACTGCTTAATCCAGGTGCTGTAGGTTATTTTTTTATTCCTTAGTTTCACCTCTACAAACCACTTCAGTATTTCTAATTTATTTCTGCTTACAAAACAGATGTTCTCAATTGTGTTTCTAACTACATTTTGATCATTATGATTGCTTTTATTTGTTTGTGTCAGCGTATAAACGGGTTGAATGTACAGTACACAATAGTTAGGTTTCAAGAAGCTTGTAAAAAGTCTCTAGTGATTTAGTTATCAACAAATTAAACTATGACTAACAGTAATATCTTTATCATTAGTTGTTTAATCTTCAGATGAGTTCCGTACAGCTTATATGGGCTCTTATATCTTCACATAAAGGTTTCATCCTTTAAAACAACATTTTTCAATGACCATTTGGAAACAACATTTGGAGGAACATTTGGGTTGCGTCCTCTAACTAAATTTCCAAGCTGTTAGTAATGGACTAAAGAATATGTTGTCTGCACTGAATACTAAAAAGCTAAAAGTAAGAGCCTTGAAGGTTATGTGTAAATATTGACATTTTTTATTTTATTTAGCATACAAAAGTGAACTTGCCATGTTGCTTATCTTGGTATAAAGCAACAACTGTATCTGCATCATCTGAGATGCAGTCCTCACACTTCTAACTTACAGAGATTATCTACCATTTTCCAGTTGAAAGTTTCACAATATTAGACCACAAGGATTTGGGGAATGTCACACAGATGGACTTGGGTCCCAATAAACCCATGAAGGCCCTTTCCTGAGAGATTCAAAAAAGAATTTCAGGGCATTTAACTTCCAGCAAGTTCAAGTCCTCAGTTCATCATAAGAAAAGAATAGAACAATAACTGCACCACTACATAACTGTCCCTTTCATCCACCCACACCACCTTTCCCTTCAAGTATGAATGTATGTCTTTGCAATTGGAGGTTACTAAAGGAGTTACAGGATATTCACCTACTTTCCTAAAACACTCAAAATAATACAAATGTGCAAATAATAGCCTTTGGTTCATTTGGGGGTATTGTTTATACTAAATGCATTCATATATGTTAAGTGATAATATGTGTTCTTTAAATTGTGGCATAGGAGATGTAGGTTGGATGTTAGGAAAAACTTGCTAACTGTAATTAAGCACTGGAATAAATTGCCTAGGGAGAGTGTAGAATCTCCATCATTGGAGATTTTTAAGATGAGGTTAAACAAACATCTGTCTACAATGATCTTGATGGTGCTAGGTCCTGTCGTGTGCAGGAGGATGGACTTGATCTCTCAAAGTCCCTTCCAGTTCTAGTATCTTCTGATTCTATGATCCCAGAATCTTGGTGGTATTCTTTGAACCTTATGTTTTCTTGCATCAGATATTCAAAGTAATAAGTTATATGTATTTCTATTTTTTCATGTGATTAAGTGAAACCTAGGGAAATAAAAAGAAATCTATAGATGAACCCTAAGGCTCAGATTCTGATCTCACACTGATTTCATCTGGGAATAACCATAATGAAGTCAAGTGAATTGGACTGGTGTAAAACCAATCTAAGTGAAATCAGAAACAGACCTAACGTGGTGTTTGTTTGTTTTGTGTGTGCATGGGAGCGGGTTGTGGGGGGTTTTGTTGTTGTGGTGGTTAGTAGATTGTTGGTTTTTTAAACTGTGTTTGCAAGGCCTGGTGCTATGTTGGGACAGCATTTGTATTGTCTTTAGGTGAATCTTCATGTGGAATTTACTCCAGTGTTACTGTATTGCATGTAAAACTAACATACCCTTAACAGAGAAACTTGAATTCTGCCAGCTATAAATTACATACATGAAGTGATGTTGGGTACTGCTACAGCAAACTCAAAAATCCCGCTTTTTGTCATATGGTAGAATTAAAACCTTATATCTGCTGTCCAGTCGATTGCAGTGACAACATGAAACTGGAATTGTACTGATAATAGAATAATTGGGTGCGAATGGCTTAGAAACATCAATGAGTTAAAGCATAAAAAGCTTTCTGTATTGTAATTTTTAAAAATCTTAAATTCTTATTTGTTATTTATCTGCTTTCAAAATATAACAAATAGTTCTGTTGCCAATAACTGAACACCTTTATTTATAGCACACTGGCACTTCAAAAGTGTCATTTCTGTCATTATCTGCATATGGTCTAATTTTTCTGGAGTTATAAAAATGTTATAATTATCATTAGAACTTTGTGATCAAGGAGATTAGATTTTTCAATGTGACTAACTGTTTTCTCAAGACATCCTGACTGCAGTGGAGTGACTGTGTTGACATTTGCACAGATGGACAGATGGTGCCTGGGATATGTCTGGTTCAAATGAAGACTTGAAGAGCCTAGTTGAGAAAGCTGAGCCACTGTGTTTCTAGATTAGCTGCCTGAATCATAAGAAAATGAAGCCCGCATCATCCTTTATCCTAGATATAATGGAAAACATAGTGAACCATAGCAAAATCAGCGCTATTGCTAAAACATATCTTTTGGCAGAAGACTATGACCATTTTATATAGCTTTTGGTATGCTTCTGTTCCATACCTAAGTAAGATATCTTTCCCGAGGGACACTACTCAGACACTATCTTAAGCTGTTATCCATTTATGCACATAAACAGAAGAAGGCAAGTTCATCCATGAGTCCAGTTGGCTAAAGAAGGTCACCTACATATATTACATTTAATGAATTACTCCTTGCAGTCGAAAACCCAGTCGTATGAGGCTGCAATGTAGAATTAACATCTTGAAGATGATGGCTAAATTCTGATATCAAGTACACCAGTGAAAATTGTAAATCTATAGTAGCTCCCTTGACTTCAAGCAAGAGAGCTTCTCATTAGGCTACTTATGGGAATAAAATAGTGTCATTAGGTTCTCTACTACTACAGTGAGGAGCCACATGAGACAGGAAAGAGGAAGAAATAGAGTTGCTCTGGATTTACATTGAAATAATTGTTAAATGTAAAATACTCTACTGTAAAGTACTGTTAAAATACTAATTAAAATTACACTGTTCCCTGATTTAACTGAAGAGAATGGACTTTCATTTGGGCCCAATAATTTCCCAGAGATCATTCACCAACTGTTGCTAATTTTTGTGAAGAACTTCCAATGCCAGTCATTTGATTACTTGCGACTGGTTTCTGTCATGGGAGTCAGCCTGGTTTAATTGACTGAGTGTAACCCACACACCTTCTGGGTGTGGTGTATTGTCCCATCTAGTGGTGCTGAGACCACTTACAGAGAGAATAATGAATCTGATTTCTGGATATTTACATGACATATTTACAGGGGTGGCCCTGTATAGCTGCCAGCAACTGGCACCCTAGGGCTGTCCAGACTCAGGGGTTTTTTCGAAAAAAGTAGCCTTTTTTCAAAAATACTTCCCCTGCGTCCAGACTCAAGCCGCGTTCTTTCGAAATTAATTCGAAAGAACGCGGCTTTTCTTTCGATGGCGGTAAACCTCAATTTACGAGGAAGAACGCCTTCTTTCGAAAGTTCCTCTTTCGAAAGAAGGCGTTCTTCAATGTAAATAGGGCATCTTCGAAAGACAGCATCCAGACTCACTGGATGCTTTCTTTTGAAAAAGCAACCCGCTTTTTCGAAATTTCTCTGTGCAGTCTAGACGCTCTTTCGAAAGAGGCTCTTTCGAAAGATGCTTTCGAAAGAGCCTCTTTCGAAAGAAGCCTGCAGTCTAGACATAGCCTAGGTGAACCATGCAATCAGCGATCCCACCTCCAAGTCCCTCAATGATATTGCGCCACTATTTGGTGCCCTATTTAACTTGGCGCCCTAGGCAACCGCCTAGTTTGCCTATATGGACGGGCCGCCCCTACATATTTATATTTATATAGACCCTTAGCTAATAGCCAGTAGATCACTGTGGCCTGACAGCGTTTCATGTCCTGGATGTCAGGAACTTCAGAGTTCTCTCTGCCTCTGACTCCTTGATTGACCCCCGGTTATGTCACTTTAACCTCTCCAATTACAATTCGCCCCGATGTAACTCCAAGTCAAATGTGGCCATGTGGGTCTGTTTCTTGCTTTATAAAATATTGGTGAGACATGCCTATGTGTCAGGCATGGTCAGTGGTCATACAGTGTTTTGAAAAGTGCAAAGCAGAATATAATTGTGAGATATGATTCTTGTTATGACCATTTAGCAGAAGATATTTACAGCTTCACTGGATCTGCCAGCTATATTCACTACTGTACAACTAATGGAACTTTGTGCTAATCAGATGCTACTCCAGAAATCCTGCTTTGAATCATATGGATTGTAAAATTATTGATATAAGGCAGGAGAGGAGAGTGGCAGGGCTGGATTAATACTTTTGGGGTACAGAGCTATTTGATTTTGGGTTCCAGGATGGGGTACAGTGTGCAGGAGGTGGCTGTGGGTTGAGTCACAAGGGTGGGTGCAGAAGGCAGTGAGGGCTCTGACTGGGGCTGTGGTGAGGTGTATGGGGTTCAGGAGGGGCTCAGGCTTAGTTTTGAGGTGTGGGGTCTGAGAGGGAGTTAGGCTACAGGAGTGGAGGGTGCAGGTTCTGGGAGGGAGCTACAGTTCAAGAGGGACTGAGAGTCATGAGTGTGGGATCTGGGTACAGGAGTGGGCTCAGGGTTG
Organism: Pelodiscus sinensis; assembly: GCF_052426305.1. Taxonomy (NCBI): domain Eukaryota; kingdom Metazoa; phylum Chordata; order Testudines; family Trionychidae; genus Pelodiscus; species Pelodiscus sinensis. The sequence goes on along the minus strand of NC_143060.1, from coordinate 33,525,757 downwards.
GATGCAAGGTCTAAGAGGAAGTTGAGGTGGAGGAGGAGGCTCAGGGTTGGGTAGGCAATTGAGTCAAGGTGTTTGAGCAGGAGTTAGGATATGGGAAGGAGCTCAGAGCTGGAGTAGAAAAGTGGGGAGCAAGGATGCTTACCTAGGGCAGCTCCTATGTGATAGGGAAGTCAGGTGGCTCCATGGTGCCCCGTGCTCACCTTTAGCACCATCCCATGCCGTTCCCATTGGCTGCGATTCTCAGCCAATGAAAGCTTCAGGAGTGACGCCTCCGAGTGAGGGCAGTGCAGAGAAAGAGCTTCCTGGTTCTCACTGCAACATGACTCAGAGCTGGGTGGGAGGAGAAATGTTGGGCAGAGTTAGCGTGGAACATAGAGGCTTTCATGGCTGCAACCCAGGGACCCCATCTAAGGTTACGCCTCAAAAGCCCCTTTCTTAATTCATCCCCGGGGAATGGTGATAAATTCAGTCATCTGTATAAAACTGCCTTGAGGGCATCTCTCCCTTTCTGTATGTATCACCTACGTTGTATAAAGGGAGAAGCAGAGCCACAAGGCCGCATTCTTTTGGCAAATGAGTTTTCCATCATCAGTAGCCGGCACAGCCTTCAGTGGCGTTATGCCATTAGATAGTCTGATCCACAGTCAGATCCCAGTGATGGAAGGTTATGCCGAGCCACATCAAACCATTCAATAAACTCAGGGCTTAAGAACTGTCTTAAACCTCATCTGCTCACACTTAATAACACTCCTACTAGGCCTGTGTACCAGATTTTAGCACAAACCACTACTCATAGCAACTGGGAAGAAGAGAGTGAGGAGGAACTGGATTTGGCAACAATCAGAGCACAGCAGGTTTCAACAGTTTACTTTGGAAGTAATTGTTCACTAAACAACCATGATTTAATTACACTGGAAGAATCCCAGCATTGGTAACTTTTATTAAAAATAAGACTGTGCTGTAGTTACATAAACATTGTGGTGCTTTTAGCTGAGATTGGCTGTTCACAAATCTTTCAGTCACTGCATGATTTTTGAAGGCTGGACTTCTAAGTGGTTTCTCCTATTTCTCCTACATCAGTTTTAATCGCAAATAAATTAAACTTCCTGCAGGAGGAAGAGTAATGTTATTTGGTTTGCACATAGGCTGCATCCATCACTCTGGTGGATAATTAACAAGGAAGATATAAATTCTAGCAGTACAAACTTTGGGCCCAATCCTGGAACTCATTCACGCCAGCGGAGCTACGTCACATGAGTAATGGCACCACCAGGAAGCCTTGAAGTCTAATTGGACCCACAATAACTATTCTGTAATAAATAAGGGATAATCTGTGTTAAGACTTAGAGCAACCAGTCTTACATACTATATTAAGGCTAATGGGCCTGATTCAACGCTTATACCAGTGTAAATCAGAAGTAATTTCATTGAAGTTAATGGAGTTACACCAATATAACACTTCAGAATGGAGATGGAAATCGGGTCCAATATATGATAAAATACACTATTTATGATATTTGTCAGTAATATCTTGCTGCATTAGTGCTGGATTTGTAGATTATAAATCCGTCTTCTAGTTTCCATGGGGTTCTCTCCTAAACATGGGCCACAGTGATCACTAATAGGGCTGCTTTTTCTTCCTTACTATGCAACCTGTCCTCTCCGGGTAACGTAGGCTTCTGTGTTAGTGTTTTGTTCTGACTAAACCAATATAAGTGCAAGGAAAAGGTTTGTCTTTTTCAGCTTTCCAAAGTTATGTATATTTTCAAGCTCAGCATCCAGTCATCCAGAATATAGTCATGTACTTTTAAGTTGCTGGATTTTTAAGTTTTCAGAATCCCAAGACTTGAATGCATTTAGCATCAAATAGTGCAGCAAACCACATTGTTTTCTTGCACCCTAGCAACTGTTTATAATTTGAAGTATTCTATTGGGGACATTTCCCTTAAATCCACTGATTTAGAGCATTCAGAATAGTGTCTCATGAGAAATCTATACGCCCCATATGAAAACCTTGTGTAACTCTGGAGACCAAATTGGTTAAGTAATTCTAATATAAGGGGATTTGATGTTCTAGCTTTAAATACCAAGGGAGCAATACCTGAAAGAACTGAGATTGAAGAACTGTTGTGCACAGTTTCCTATGGATTGTAGACAATATATTTAGTAACTAATCATCCAGTCTAATAATCTGAAATAGTATTTGACAAAAAGGTCAAGTGTTTAATATTGGGGCTAGGAGAGCCATAAAAATCTATAAGGAATGAGCTACTTGGAACAGAAAGTCAGACCCAATGCCCTGCTTAGTCATTGTATCTTTCAGTTCCTCCTTTCATTCTATAAAAATGTCTAACTCTCTTAAATTCAAATTATTCCATATGTTTACTACTTTGGGAGGATATAATTCTTCTTAAATTCCCGGCTGATTGTTCAATCCTGGATTTTTAGATCAAAAGGTTTTCTCTTTTAAAAATTTCTGGAGCTTTTCAAAATGTTTTAAGGAATAAACAAAGTTCTCACAAAAAGGAAAAGTACTTTGATTTTTATGGAAATATATTTAGAATGCAATTAAGGGCTTTTAAAAATTTGGTAATTCCTTTACAAAACTTCATGTAATCTATGTTTCACGTCCATTGGCCAAATGGACCTTAGCCAAAAGGACTGGATGATATGGGCTAAATCCAGAGTAGGTGTAAATGGGTCCAGCTTCCACAGCAGTTCTGAATTACAGCATCAAAGGGCTAGAATACAGGACTATGCTCAGGGTATGTCTACACGATAAGAGTTTTGTCGGAAAAGAGCCATTTTTCCTACAAAATATGAGGACCATCCACACTGCAATCACATTCTTTTGCAAGTAAATTGAAACAGAGGGATTTGAGGACAGCAGTAATCCTCATTCTATGAGGAAGAAGCCTTTTTTGCGAAAGCGCGCTATTGCAAAAAGGCATGTATGGATGGGGGGGGGGGGGGGTTTCAGAAGAAGAGTCCTCCAGGAAATAGCACAGATGCCCTGGTGGCCACTCCGTAGAATGTAATCACAACTCTATCGTTCCTGTCTCCTGGCCCCTCTTAAAGCTGCAGGCACCCCGGACAAGCCTTGTGGCAAGAAGCTGTCCAGAGAGCAGCAAGTCACCGCACAGCTCTCCCTGATACAGGCTTGCTCAGCTGGCCGAGCCTCAAGCCCCTTGTAACCCTCCCTGGCCCTCACCGGGAGCAGCCCCAGGGGTCCCAGGACCCACCCAGGGGGGACAAAAAACCAGTGTCTCCTTGAACTGTGGGGTGAGGAGGAGGCCTTGCAGGATCCCCAGGCAAAGTGGACATTTATGGCCGGATGGCCAACACCCTGGTGGAGCGCGGACACCCACCCCGGACCTTGGAACAGGTTTGGAATAAAGTCAAAGAGCTGCCCCCACCTAGGAGCTGTTGTGCCCCCCCACCTCAAGGCAGGTCAGCAGGCACCATCAATGTGCTTTGAAGCAACCAAAGGCGCATTCCACCTGGATCTGGGCCACACAAAACAGAGAATGAGAAAGGATGTGCCTGGGCCCTTGGGAGGTACCCACCCTGCCCCCCTTCCGTACCCCCCCAAACAACCCAGGAGTCACCTCCTATGAGGCCACTCCCCCTCCCCAGCAGCAGGCCTGTATGAGGGCAGGATGGCACAAGCCCCCAGGAATGGAGCTTCCTCCCCCCCCCACAGTCTCCCTTTATCAAGGGTCCCCCTTATGCAACACTCTCCCCACCTCTGGTAGGGACTGCAGCCTGAGAACTCCTTACCTCCACAAGGAGGGCCCCAACAGTGGACTTCTCCATGCCGAACTGGTTGCCCACCGACCGGTAGCTGTCTGGGGTGGTGAACTTCCAGAGGGCTATGGTGACCCGCTTCTCCAGGGGTATGGCGGGCTGCAGGTGGGTGTCACAACTCTGGAGGTAGGCACACAGCTCCAAAAAGGTGGCCTTCTGCATACAGAAGTTTTGGAGCCACTGCTGGTCGTCCCACTGCTCCATGACCAGCCGGTCCCACCAGTCCGAACTGGTGTTGAACCTCCAGAAATGCCTCTCCACAGTAGGGTGCGGTTGCCAGAGTGGCACAGCCACAGCCACGGAGAGGGTCCCCAGAATGAGCTCTGGGTCCAGGTTGTGCAGGACCAGGAAGGCTGCTGGCAGAAAGTGCTGCAAATACTGCAGCATGGCTGTGTGAAGCCATCACATGCTCAGGTACAGCTCTTTCATAGATTCATAGACTTTAAGGTCAGAAGGGACCATTATGATCATCTAGTCTGACCCCCTGCACAGTGCAGGCCACAGAGTCTCACCCACCCCTCCTAGAATAATCCTATATCTCTGATATTGAAGCCTTAAAATACTTTGAAGGTCCCAAGATGCAGAGAGTCCTCCAGCTGTGATCTGCGCCCCATGCTACAGAGGAAGGCGAAAAACCTCCAGGGTCTCTGCCAATCTACTCTGGAGGAAAATTCCTTCCCGACCCCAAATATGGCGATCAGCTAAACCCTGAGCATGTGGGCAAGACTCACCAGCCAGACACCCAGAAATTCTCTATAGTAACTCCTATCATCCCTCCATTGACATATTTCCCACTGAAAATGAATGGTCAATTAGTTACCAAGATCATATTCTCTCATCAACCCATAGAATCATAGAACTGGAAGAGATCTCAGAAGGTCATCAAGTCCAGCCCCCTGCTCTAGGCAGGACCAATCCCATCTAAATCAACCCGGCCAGGGCTTTGTCAAGCCGAGACTTAAACACCTCTAGGGATGGAGACTCCACTACTTCCCTAGGTAACCCATTCCAGTGCTTCACCACCCTCCTAGTGAAATAGTTTTTCCTAATATCCAACCTGGACCTCTCCCACCACAACTTGAGACCATTGCTCCTTGTTCTGCCATCTGTCACTACTGAGAACAGCCTTTCTCCATCCTCTTTGGAACCTCCCTTCAGGAAGTTGAAGGCTGCTATCAAATCCCCCCTCACTCTTCGCTTCTGCAGACTAAACAGACCCAACTCCCTCAGCCTCTCCTCATAAGTCATAAGCTCCAGCCCCCTAATCATTTTGGTTGCCCTCCGCTGGACCCTCTCCAATGCGTCTGCATCTTTTTTGTAGTGGGGGGCCCAGAACTGGACACAATACTCCAGATGTGGCCTTACCAACACCGAATAAAGGGGAATAATGACATCTCTTGATCTGCTGGCAATGCTCCTCTTAATGCAACCTAATATGCCATTAGCCTTCTTGGCTACAAGGGCACACTGTTGACTCATATCCAGCTTCTCATCCACTGTAACCCCCAGGTCCTTTTCTGCAGAACTACTACTTAACTGGTTGGTCCCCAGCTTGTAACTATGCTTGGGATTCTTCCGTCCCAAGTGCAGGACTCTACATTTGTCCTTGTTGAACCTCATCAGATTTCTTGCGGCCCAATCCTCCAATTTGTCTAGGTCACTCTGGACCCTATCTCTGCCCTCCAGCGTATCTACCTCTCCCCCAGCTTAGTGTCATCTGTAAACTTGCTGAGGGTGCAATCCATCCCCTCAACCAGGTCATTAATAAAGATATTGAACAAAACCGGTCCTAGAACCGAACCTTGGGGTACTCCGCTAGAAACCGACCGCCATCCTGACATCGAGCCGTTGATCACTACCCGCTGGGCCCAGCCTTCTAGCCATCTTTCTATCCATCTTACTGTCCATTTATCCAATCCACATTCCCTTAACTTGCTGGCAAGGATATTGCGGGAGACCGTATCAAAAGCCTTGCTAAAGTCAAGGTATATAATATCCACTGACTTTCCCATGTCCACCTGGCTCCATGACACCAAGAGAAAAGCTGTGGCATCCAAAAAACCCAGGACAACCACAGCAGGCACTGCTAATGCTTTGCTGTGTCTCGCTGAGGTAGCAAGCATGCATGCATGCAGCAGAAGCAGAGAAATGGCTGTCCAGAGGGGTCTCTTTAAGCACATGTCTCTGCAAGTCTCTGACACCCGCGCTCAGAAGCAACTGGTGACTTAAAGGCCTGGCTGAAGTGATTCCGGGTGGACTTTTATGTGAGCTACCATCCAATCAGTCTGGAAGCTATCTTTTCCAAAAGTGCATTGCTTTTTCAATGTGCTTTTATGTGTGGATGCTTTCTTTCACAAAAGTTTTTTTGGAAGATCTCTTCTATTCTCTTGTGCAAAAAGCCTGCAGTCTAGATGTAGCCTCTGACTTGCTTGGTTCTCTTCCTTGGGGTGTGTCTAGACTACAGGGTTTTTTCGAAAAAAGTGGCCTTCTTTTGAAAAAACTTCCCCTGCGTCTAGACTGCTGCTGCGTTCTTTTGAAAGTAAATCGAAAGAATGCAGCAGTTCTTTTGACCGCAGAAAACCTCGTTTTATGAGGAAGAACACCTTTTTTCAAAAGTCCTCTTTCAAAAAAAGGTGCTATGTAATGCAAACTGTGCTTTTTTGAAATAGAGCATCCAGATTGCCTGGGTGCTCTCTTTTGAAAAAGCGGCTTGCTTTCTCAAAAGTACTGGCTGTAGTCTAGATGCTCTTTTTTGAAAGAGGCTTTTTCAAAAGAGGCTTTCAGTCTAGATGTAGCCCCAGTCTCCTACTCGCTCACTGTAAAATGGGGATAGTAATTGAGGAGCGTTTCTTGAAGCTTAATTCTTTATGTGCTTTGAGATCTTTGGATGGAGAACACTATAGATGTCTATAGCATTAGTATTGCTGCTGCACTGTCAACTGTGTTTCTCTGGTAGTGTTCTGAGTCTCTCTTCCTCATGACCGTTCACTTGTTTCCAGTTTCCTTTATTTCCACCATCTTCGTATCTGCTTCTAAGGCTTCCTCCTTTATTCTTCCTGTAGGAGCTCACCTTCTGTTAAAGCTATTAAAACATTCCCCTCTGGAGAGGAATCCGAAAGAGTGAAAGCTGTCCGTTATCCCACCAACCGTTTTCATCCATTGTAGAATAAGTGATTATATAAATGCCTTTGTGGAACTTAGACTTGTAAATTATATGGTTATCCGAGGTTTCCAGTGTTCAGATTTTCAATATGTACCTTGTTCATATTTACATTGTGTAAGGAATTGTATAAGGAATACAGATTTACATTGTATAAGGGATACTTGGGAAGGCAAATAGAGAAGCAACTTTTAATTCTGCTGAACTTTTTGTATTGCAGAGATTTTTATCCCCATGTCAGCACATAAGAGAAAGCAAACCAGGATACGTTCATGAACATTTCATAAATCCTCAAGGTGAAGGGCATGAGCCCGCCACTAAGGCCAGGTTCCTCCAAGGTATTGAGGTTCCTAAGTTGAAGTGGGAGGATCTGGGCTTGACTAGCTAGGGTTTGGGAATGAAATGTCTCCTACGGGGAGGTCGTTCTACTATCCCAATAATTGTTTTGGCTATGTGGCACAGGCTATTAACCAGGCAAGGCATGAGGCTAAATGGCCCACTGTTCTGATCCAGAATTGCAGTTCCTATGATCCTACATTATTGTTATATTTTTTTAACAGGATCATTCCTATCGCTCCCTGCCAGCAAGAAAAAGAAAGCATGAACACTAGTATTAATACTTGCAACATTAAAATATAGACTTGCTTACACGATTGTATAAAAAGAATAGTTATACCCATGGTAAGACACTTTTGCCACTTTTTCTATTTTGACTTGCTGTGCCAAGGCCATGTTCTCATCTCATTTAAAGCTGTATAAACGTCCTCACTCCCATGCATGCAGCAGATCTGAGTGGTGTGTGTGTTCTGAATGAACATCTTTGCTGTTTTTTCAAGCTGTTTATGTGGTGGATAAGAAGAATCGAGTTCTGTAGTTAGCCAAGTACACTCTAGTAAGAGACGATTCATCTTGTTACAGTGCAGACATTTCCTGTATGTTTGCAATAAGGGTGAAGAAGAGCAGTTCTTTGCTATTTAAACCCCTGGAAAGAAGAAAGACATATAGCAGTTTAGATTAGCAGCAGACTACAATGTACATTGTATAAAAATGTCAGTCTTAATGTCAAAGTTCAGGATAAAACTGTGTCAGCTAATTTAATCATTTACCATGAAATACCAGTTATCTTAATCTTACATGCAGTCCTTAAGTCGGCTGTGTATTTTTGTGTAATTGAATCCTGACCCTAAAAGAGAGGAATCAAGGAATTTGCTTTTTAGTGAAGCCTAACTATTCCAATTTAAAAATTATATTCACAGCATTGTCAAATAATTTGATACTGAGCCGCTAATATTTCTCACAAGTGTATTTTTATCTGTGTCCTATTTATTTTCTATACTGTTAAAAGTCATATTAAATATTCACTTTCTATGGAACTTAACTAAGTTCTCTGGAAAAAGTACAAATGTTGTTCCCAGAACTTAAGACAGATAAATTAGTATCTAACCCAAATGACAGATTTTGAACATGTGGTTTGTTTTTCCTCTAGATACGTATTGTATTACTGCAGCAACAAATACAACAAGGCCAAGATGTCTTCATTTTCCATCAGAGCAAGAAGTATAGAACAATGTGATCGAGGCGTTGGTCTTCTGTGGCCAGCCGGTCTGAACCCTTCAACAGCTGTGATGAGCAGAACAGAGATGGGAAAGCAGGAGGCAGTCAAAGCCAAAGAAGGCTTCACCCTGAAGCTGTGTGAATGACTGAAGCAGAGCAAGGACCCAAGGAAAGCCCAGCAGCAAGGGAAAAAAACAGATTGACTCTCAGTGACTCATTTAGCTCCTGGATTGGACAGATCTCTCCCCTGCTGGCAGTTTGGCTGAGTATCAATGGGACAGATACCAGGATGAATAGCTTAAAATAATTAGGGGGCCAATCTGCAAAACTGCTTTCATCCAATTCTTTACTGTGTGATGAAAGACACAAAACAAATTACATTTAGATTATTAAATATTAAGCCACTGGATTTACCTCCATTTGGTCCAAAGCAGGAAATTGGATAAAATTCAATTTTATATCATTGTGTTGATGGCCTGTTTATCATCAAATGAGTGAGTGTTTTTTGGCAGGTCAGACTCTTTGACACATGGGAAAAATAGGTGTTTAATTTAAATGAGAATTAATGCAATCATAATTAACAAAAATGTGAACAGAATCAAATGTAGGCGAGAGTTTAGTTTAATGCTTAGCAGTTTAAACTATGTGTTTGAGGACACATCCTGTTTCAAGTGAAGACAATGGCAATACAGCCACAGAATTCAATGGAAACCAGAGTAGGCCTTGTAAGTAGACAGGCAGGATTCCCTGTACTTTATATTAAATGCACAAAAACAGAAGCAACAAGCTCGTTTAGTATCAGTAAAGGTCAGTTAAAATTATAGAGACATCCTTTGGAGCAGATCTTCTGCCTTATATTTGCATATTTATGAACTAGAGATTATGACAAGCCAATCCATTTATTAGAGCAGTGTTGCTATAGTTAATAGTCTGTCAGCATTTCCATTATAAACACCGTTTTTCAGTGTTTTAATCTCTCAGCCTTTTGAAATCCCATCAGAAAGCAGCATGGCCCTTGTGTTGTCAAGCCACGTGTATTTTTTAAACATTTTAAATAAAAATGTATTTAAACGAATTCAGCCATGTCTGATTGGGCAAATGGTGGAACTCAAAAGATTTGTGGGATTTTTATTTATTTATTTTTTTAGGGAGATTTTGACAATCACTTCTTCTCTCACCACCAGAGTTTGAGTTGTCGTTGAAACTATCTGCTGTCTTTCTGTGGTTCACTTGCTTCCCATCTTCTTTGGGGCAATTCATTCTTCTTTCTCCCAGCTTATCCTCAGGTCTCTTTTCTACCACTCTGAGTCATGTTATTTCCCCCAAATCCTCCTCATGTATCCAGGATGTGTGCCAGCAAAGTCACACTTCTTGGATTTTGTCAGCCACCTCACAGACATTGACTTCCATCCTAATGCTTTCATTTTGAAGTCCATTCACATAACTCTTTTTTATTATGCAAAGACAGTTCACCTCAAACACCTGTCGGCATTGAACCTGCTGTATCGTATCATACAGCACTGGAGAGTACGCCAGTGTTCTATACACTTGGAATCTCAGCTAGGAGGTCATTCCACACTCTTCCAGCACTCTCGAGTCTCATGTTCAAGCTTGCTCTTTTCTATAACCCAGCTGCCAAAGTACTTGAACTGGTCAGTCTGGTTTAGTCATGCTACCCAATTTCTCTGTGGCACCTCTACTGATACCCATGACCTCAGTCTTAGTCATGTTCATTTTCATTCCATGCCTGCTTAGCTGGTTATAGTGCTGATTTACTTTTTCCTCTAGGTGCTCTTTCGAGGATGCTCTTCTTATTGCTGTATCAACTGAGTCTAGCAGCTTCTCACCTTTTTGCATTGGGTTCTTCTTGCTGACATAGGCCATCAGTATGATAAACAGCAGTGGACTGAGAGCTGACCCTGGTGCAGTCTGACTTGCACTTCAAAGGGATTGTCATTCCAATACATGTTCAGATCGCTGTTTTTAGGTGATGTACATAGTGCGTTCGCCATAAATATTAAATCCTCAGACACTCCATATTTTCTCTGCATTGGTGTGAGCATCCTTGTGTCCACTTTTTTGACAAACCCATCTATCAAAAACATTTTGAAGTTTTGAAAAATAACATTTTGCAAGCAGCTAGTATCTAAAGGGAACATCAGTCCTTCGGGCAAAGTCGAAGTTGCTGGAGCACTTATCAGACAGTGACATCACGCTGGTCTCAAACATGTGCAAACTACTGTGGCTGCACATGCTGCCCTGTGCCCTCACTAATTTCTTGGCAGCCAAAGCATTAGGCTAGGGGTGACCACTAGGAAAAGAGAGGATGTGAGACAGCGGGGGTCACATTAAGGTGAATGAGATGCCTAGAGTAACACAAGCAGCAGGGACAGATCCACATTGTTGCCTGGTAGGATGGAGAGTTTTGAAAGCAGCATCCCTGTAGTTGATTCTTCTACTTCTTCTGATAAATTGATTAAGACCAGCAATATGGACTTCTGTTATTTTGGAATATAACTTTTAGTACTTTGCCGAGCTTTTCCTATTTACCCTGCATGCAATATAGAGACAAGCTGTACCATTCTCTTGCTTCTTTGAACTTCTTACTTACTTTACATGTCCCCAGCTTGTGTCCAGCAGAGAAAGGAATTCCATTTATTGCCAGCTCCCTGGCAGAGTACAGACTGATTATTGCAAGACCAGGAATAGGCGTAAAGTGATGAAATTTTAAAAATAGCTCTTCAATAAAAAGAGCTGGATCTTGTAATTCTACCTGCTTCTAAAGAGTACCCAGGAAGAGGCAAAAATGGAGGAGAACAGGCCTTCGCCTGAGAATACAGTCTTTCCCATCATTCTTGCCGTAAGATACTGGGACAACTGATACTCTGGAGACCAAAGTGGGATTTATAGAACTAATGCAAGGAAGGTACCCCAGACACATCATGCACGATGCACTCATTGTGTCACATCTTATAAAAGCACCAAACTTGCAACCAAAACTCTACAAACTTTTAGTTATAAAAACTATAACTGAAATAAAAGACAGGACTATGCAGCACTTTAAAGACTAATAAGATGGTATATTAGGTGATGAGCTTTCATGGGCCAGATCCACTTCTGAGGAAGTGGGTCTGGCCCATGAAAGCTCATCACCTAATATACCATCTTGTTAGTCTTTAAAGTGCTGCATAGTCCTGTCTTTTGTTTCAGCATGACCAGACTAACACGGCTACTACTATATAACCGAAGTAGGAACTTTTAGTTATAAAAGCTATGCTACATATACACTTTTTAAAGTATGGGACAGCCAAAGTCTCAGGTCTTTAAACCTCCAAAATTTGGGGGCAGTTAAATACAAACAGATCCAAACTTTATGTCTCACCCATCTCTGTAATGTGTACAGTCGAAAATCTGGAACAAGGCATCACAGTCAAACCTCTGGAAAAATGTGGGTGCATCTCAAAATAGCTCCGGCTTCTCTTTGCTTCTTTAAAACAATGGTATTTGCCACAGTGATTGCTAATTTTAGGAGATTTTCCCCAGGGAGTTTTCTCTTTCCCTGGATAGATTACAAAAAAATATCTCTGATGGGTGCTCGGAACTCAGAAGTAGGCAGACCAAAGAATTAGGACTAATGCTTCCTGATTGTCTTATTTAACTTATTTAACTCTACCCAGCACATCTGAAAGAGGAGAGGGTTCCACATCTGTGTAGTCCATTTTATAGTCATACCTTTCTCCCTACTAAAGAAAGCCTTTTTTAAAGCCTTGGATAGCAGTGATTTTTTTGTTTCTCTGTTCCATCCAGAATAAAAACTGTAGACACTAGAATTAGGTGTAGTTTGCTACAGATAAAATAAAAAATAAAACTTTTTTTTAAAGTGTTGTCTAATATAGCAGTAATGAAGAGACTGCCAAGTATGTGTTCAGAAATAGAGCATGCACTATTATATGTAATATGATGGAGATGCATTCTGTAACTTATCTAAGTGTTCACTATCATCTTTTATTTTTACATTGCAGTGAAATAAAAAGACTTGCACAACTGATTTTAATCTGTCCCTGTATATTAAAAATACAAATTATTATGTAATTAGTCGCAATTGTATGTGTGCAATTGTGGGTGTGGTGAGTATGTAGCTTGAATGCCAACATTCATCTAGGCTATGTCTAGACTGCAAGCCTCTTTTGAAAGAGGCTCTTTCGAAAGATACTTTTGAAAGAGCCTCTTTCGAAAGAGAGCGTCTAGACTGCACGTTGAACTTTCGAAAAAGCGGCTTGCTTTTTCGAAAGAAAGCATCCAGTGAGTCTGGATGCTCTCTTTCGAAGAAGCCCTATTTACATTGAAGAACGCCTTCTTTCGAAAGAGGAACTTTCGAAAGAAGGCGTTCTTCCTCGTGAAATGAGGTTTACCGCCATCGAAAGAAAAGCCGCGTTCTTTCGATTTAATTTCGAAAGAACGCGGCTGCAGTCTAGACGCAGGTGAGGTTTTTTCGAAAAAAACCCTGAGTCTGGACACAGCCCTAGATATGAAGTTATACAATTATACCAAAACATTCACCTTGTGTGGGTGCAGTAATTATATTTTACATTAAACTAAGTCATACCTGTATTAACAAAACAGAACATAGTGTTTTTATCTTCCCACTGAAGTAGATTATAGCAAAGGATTATGATAACAGTATTACCAGGGTATAGCATCTTTCATCTAAAAAGGACTTGATAGTCCTTTACCAACATAAATGTGACACAGAAACAACACACAAAAATCACTTCATCCAACAGTGAAATGAAGCCACCGCTGAGTGGAAATGCTGCAAATGCAGAATAATGCACAGCAATACTACACTATAGTTTTATGCACGAACTGAAAACTGCCATGGCAAATTGAAACTGCTGGGAGAATTTTTAAATAGACAGGATGTAATTATTTTAGTTAGAATTTGGCCTGAACCCTGGGATTTATAATCCTCTGTCTCACAAAACATTTCAGGAGTCTGAAATCCATAGTTCAAATTTTAAAAAAAACTTTGAAATTTCACCAGACGCATTACATTTTAATGACTGAAATATTCTGCAAGCTTTCAAATCCTGAAATCTGTAAGGAAGGTTAAAGAGAGCCGCACTATAACTCGGATGTTTCTCTTTTGTGTTTACCCCTGAGTTTCTGGGTTACAGTGAGCAGAAGTGCTCAAGTGCAAGTGAGTTTGTTAGCCAGCCTCTGGAGAACAAGTGACTTCTGTTAGGATGCTTAAGATATGTGCTCTGTGAACCCATAATAATTTCTGGCATAGGGCAAAAGTCTTTGGTGGCCCAAGTGCAAATCACTTTTACACATTCATCATTTGTCCAAGATGTGGAATGTCTACTAACATTTATGGGCATTCCATCCAGCTGCAGATTATGCAATAGAGATGTGCAAGGCAGATAAGAGATCAACAGTACAGCTCAAAAAGGTGATCTTCCTCTTTAGAGCATATTTGTACCCTTGTGTTTTTTGCAAATTGTCCTGTTTAATTAATGTATTTTCTCTCTTTTGATATGGCTCCAAGGTGAAGAAACCCATAGAAGACTGATATGGCAAAAAAAAAAAATCACTAAAAATGCCTGCTTATTGTAAACACACTAAATCCCAGTTGTTGGAGCTGGGCCTTTTCCTTAACATGGCTGGGATAGAGTGAGTTGCCTTCCAAGGATAAAGAAGATGATCATTTTATCTGTGCATATTCAAGGCTGAGGATCTTGAATGTGGTTTAGCAGGGTAATAAAATTATTCCTGATATAATTCAACTGCTTTCAAGAAATACACGCAGAGACGTTGAGGAAATTTCAGAAGAAAACATACTACAGACAAGTTAAAAATTAGTAGTGATTTGAATTTGTTCCCAAAAATGACTATTGCTAAATAACAAGTAGTCCCGTGGCACCTTAGAGACTAACAAAAATACATATAGCATCAGGAGTTTTTGTGGGCAAAACCCACTTCTTCAGATGAGTGGGTTTTGCCCACAAAAGCTCCTGATACTATATATATTTTTGTTATTCTCTAAGTGCTAGTCTACACTAGGGCATTATTTTGAAATAACCCCCCTTAGGTCGAATTTATAAGTGGAGCGTCCACACTACCACGCCCGCTTATTTTGAAATCTGTACTCCTGCTTTCCTCAAGGAATAACCCTAATTTTGAAATATTTCTTTCGAAATAGCATTAGTGTGGATGCTCTGGTGCTGTGAATTCAAAATAATTGGCCTCCACAGGCCTCTCGCAGCTGTAGCTCTGACCACTCTAGCCACACCTGCTATCTCCACTGCTCCCCTCCTCCTGTGGAGCTTAAAAGTCCCATCAGCAGGAGAAGGACATGTCCCAGGTGGCAAGCTGCGAAAGCCGCATTGGAGACAGCAGCAACTGAGGCAGCCATGAGAGATTCCAATGCTTCAGCAGACCCTCCCAAAGCTGCCAGCACTCCTCCTGCTCCCTCAGCTGCCGCTTCTAAGGGACACAGGAGAGCTCCGGCCCGGACTGGTGTGGAGATCTTGGACCTTATCAAGATCTAGGGAGAGAAGACCAAACTCCAGGATCTCCACACAAGGAAGAGAAATGCAGAAGTATACAGCCGAACTGCCGCCAGCCTGGCTGACAAAGGCCATACCTGGATACTCGACCATTTGTAGTGGGGACAAACTATTTCAATTTTGTTAAATCAGGAGTCATTATGTCAATTTTAGTAATTCAAAATAATTTCCTAGTGTAAGCATGGCCTACGGTGCCACAGGAATACTCATGCTTTTTAAAGTTACAGACTAATATGGCTGCCCCTCTGAGACTTTTTATTGCTCGATAGAACATCAAAACTTTAAGGCTGCTTCCAGTTTCTCCACAATAATATTGGAGGTCAAGGAGCTTCTTTAAAAACTTAATTTGGTCAAAGTTTTAAGGAATTTGCTATCTTTGTTTGAATTAACTAATCTGCTGTCAAGGTAGCTGCGCACCATTTGCCACATTCGCAGCCACAGAGGTCCCATAGTAATGGAGAAATCTATTAATGTGTAATGTATTATATATGTATTGCCTATGGTTTAGTGTTTTATGGTGTGGAGGATAGGCTGCTTCATGTTGAATGAGAGCACTTTGGGGAACAACCTGAGCTTTCTGTGAAACCCCCATGTCTCTTAGTCTGTCTGAAACATGCGTGAGAAGTATCTCAGTTTCCCTCCTTTTTTCTATATAACAAGAAATCTCTATTTGTTATTCCCCAAATTGCTTCCCCAAAACACAAAACCAGCTCTGGACACTTTTAGTCTAATTGCAATTTCATTTAGAGCCTGATCCAAAGACTGTTGAAGTCAATGGAAAAGATTTCAATGGGTTTTAGATGTCACACCAATGTAAATCCACTGAGCTAAGCTGAGATATTCCTGATTAAAGTGGATGTAAGTGAGGAGAGGATCAGGCCTGTAAACAATCCCTACCAGTAACTGTTTGACTGGATCTATTCTCTCACCTAATCAGGCATCTCATAGGTGTTCGGGACAGGACACACTGGGATTCTAAGCTTTGCAGCTCCAATTTGCTTGAACCAGCCATGTCTTCTAGATAGAACTGTTGAGGCAGAAAGTTTTCTCCTGCACCTCCCATATTGCTCCCTCAGGGCAGCTCACCACAACTTACACTTTCTTTGCTTCTTGAATGTTTGAGATTTACATTTACTTGTGAAATGGGCTTGCTGTGAAAAGACTCTGGAACTTCAACCCTGTGAGGATTTTATTCTTCCCAGATAATTCTTCCAAAATCCAAAAGGCAACCTTGAAAAAAACCCCAAAAAGTCAATCTACAAGAAAAGGTGCAGATTTGTTTATTAACATTTCCAGGAAGACAGGATTTTGACTTGCTGTGAACTCACTTTATAGTGAAACAAATATTGAAGTTGACACATACATTATAGTGAACACATATTGAAATGGCTTAATCAGAAAAGTTTGTTGGAGTTTTTTTTTATGATGGATAAACCCAATAAATTTAAGCTGATGATATTAAATGTTTAGGGTTTGGAAGAATCTGTTGAAGGTGCAGAGGTAATCCTGATTCAAGTGCACATAGCTATTCTTCAAGTCACATATTTACTTAAAACAGAAGCTATGCACTTTAAAAAACCCCAGCGGAGTAGGACATGTATAGACAGGTTTCCTCTCAGTATCATGATATAGCTGTATTAATTCATAACTGTCTAAGGACTTATTGACACAGTACCTTAGCCTACACTACCTAGTTTATTGAGCACTTACTGGTCCATGTGGGACCTGGCTGCTGTGTTCTAAAAGTTCACATTAATATAGTACTACAGGGTTCAGAGGGGCAAGTTAGACAAGCCCTTACACACATTCCAAGACCTGAGGCCAAGTTCTTCTTTCAAGTTCCTCATTGATTGGTACCACTTTCTTGCTCTCCCTGGAATTGTAGAGATGTAACTAAGAACAGAGTTTTTCCTCTTTGGTGGAAGATTTCTTTTCGTTTCAGTAAAAGAATGGGGCTTGTAGCTCTGTGTTTTGCAGTTTATGTCCCTAAACCTTGGCAGTGCCAGGGTTGTTTAAGGAAAATATTCTGATGTTATGGTTAGGTATGTCACCAAGAACTAGAGATGGTAGAGACACTCAGACAATCCTTCCTTTACTCTGGCAAGGTGCAAAGAAAATCTCTCTCTTGGGGCAGTTATGCTTAATGATTTAAGACTTTTCTGTTTAAGTAAATTCAG
This sequence comes from Pelodiscus sinensis, assembly GCF_052426305.1. Lineage (NCBI taxonomy): Eukaryota > Metazoa > Chordata > Testudines > Trionychidae > Pelodiscus > Pelodiscus sinensis. The sequence goes on along the minus strand of NC_143060.1, from coordinate 33,508,487 downwards.
TCGTCATGAAAAGTGCTAGCCTGAAGCCCTCTTTTCATACAGAAAACAAGTGGAGTGTGGATAACAGCCATGCAAGATTCTATCTCCCAAATAACCTCATAATTTCCCTGGAGGTACTCCTGGTAGATGGGTGAAAAGGCAGTTCATTTTCCAGGACCCCTTAGTCCAGGACCTCTCTGCTATATTTGCCACAGGAGGTCAACAGTTTGTGATATGGATCCCTGTCAAATCAGATTAAGACATCCTGCTTATGTTATAAGGGCCACCACCCAACCAAAAAGGTCTGAGACCTTTGCCTACGACTCACCAGGGCTATGTGTGGCCTTGCAAGTAATTCCCTGAGCCCTTTAGCCCTCTCAGGATGTAACATCTATGAACATCCACCTATACAATCGTGTTGTTTATTCTATCTCTGGTTTGATTATGCGCATACAAACATACACACAGTACACTGTAACTCATGTTGTAGAATGTACTTACTGCCAACTGGAATGCTTGCAAATCACACAAAACTCTTCCCAGTGCCTTGGCCACCACACTAGTTCCAGGCTGGTCTTGAGAAGGCTCTGCCACCACAAATTCAATTCAGGGTCTTGAGCAAGTCACAAGGAGACACCACAGGAGAAAAGGGAACTAACAGCTGAGCTGCGAACACTGTGATCATACAAACTCCATAAACATTGCATCAATTCATCATTATACAATGAATAACAGAAACCTCCTTGAGAACCCACACCAGAGGGTGTAGAAGATGCTGAGCCTTCACATCTGCTTACTCACCATAGGCTGCTGGTAGTTGCAGGAGAATGTTAGGGCAGCCAGGGATTGCAAGTGGCAAGGGAGTCTCTACCCTAGTCCCAAGGAGTGATGTGACTAGGAGCTACTTTATTAGCTGTCTGCCACCTGAGCCTCTCCCTCTTCAGGGAGGATCCTGCTGGAGGTAGACAGACCAGGTTTAGCACTGCTTTGTGTGGCTAATAAGGTGCAAAGTAGCCCGAATGCAGCCCAGAGGAAGGGCCATAGAGATACGTAATGGCTAATGGTGGCTAAACTGAAGCTATGGCTGCAGGTGGGGGCAACAGAAAAATGTTCACTCATTGTTAAGATGGAATTAAGTTTTAAATATGATTTCAGCTGTTGGGAAGGCAGATGGTTCTGTTACTAATGATCCCCTTACTTGTAGAGCAGACTTATAAACACCTCTATAAATCTGCTGTTGTAGAAGTTAATAATGAAAAGAAGAGCATTCAGTTGCACAAGGTGGTGTCAGTAGGCTAGCAGACAGGGATGTTACACTTTGAAAACAGGGTATGACTCAAAGGCACTTTAGGATGTTAATAAAGGTTGAAGCTCTGTGACTTTCTGACCTAACATGATATTCGTACAAAGCTTACTGACATAATAGTCAGCTTTCTTGGCAGACTGAGTTTTTGCTTGAGACTCTGCATTTGGGTTCAGTTTTGATATTCAAATTAAAATCAGTTCTTCCCAGGTTCATATAGAACAGCGGTCTTCAACCTTTTTAACCACAAGATCACTTTTTCAATTTAAGTGCAATGTAGAATCTACCTCAAACCCCAATATCCTTGCTCCACCTCCTTTCTGCCCCTTCTCTGAGGTCCCACCCCTTCTCCAAGGCCTCACCCTGCTCACTCCAGCCCACTTCCTCTCCAGCAATATGCGGCAATGTGCAACATGTACAGCAGTGGTGTGTTGGGTCAGGAGATGAGAGAAGGACAGTGTGTGTTTGTAGGAATGACAGAGGCTCACACAGTGTATGAGACTGACAGAGATTTGCATTGCCAAGCTCCCTCTATCCCCTTCTCTCTGTGTGGCAATAGGGTACAGGAGTGGGGGAAGGAGGGACACCCTGACATCAGTGCCCCCTTTACCCTCCCATACCCTGCACAGCAAGCAGGAGGCTCCCAGAGGGGCAGCTCCAAGGCAGCGGCCAGGAACAGCATGACAGTGGAGGGGCAACTGAAGTGCCAGCACTTGATAGCTTCCTGGCCAAGCCAGTCAGGATCACCCGTCAGATGGTCCAAGATCTACTGGTAGATCCTGATCTACTGGTTGGTGACCACTGATATAGAACAACCCCTGCATTCCACTCTGAATGGAAAATACATAATCAATTAGGGTATATCTACATTGCACTCCTCAAAAGGAGTAAGGGTTATTCTGAAGGAAGGATTTTTCTCTAAATAACTCTGCACAGACCGTGTTTGTTTTCCCGAAATACGCTATTTCGGAAAAGCGGTGGTCTTGATAATGCAAATGAAGGACGGGAAATTCAAATCCATGCTTCCTTTGCAATTTTGCTTGTCTGCATCGGAAGAGGAATGCAATGTAGACATACCCATACTGTGCATGGGCCAAACCCTGGACCTGCTGTATCGGTGGCATGAGGCCCAACCACACCTGTGTGGCCTGTTCTATTTCCATACCACACAGAGATTGCGTCTGTCCTCCTCTGAGACAGCCACCTAGTCTTGTAGTGTCCAGAGCGCTGCTCTGTCGGGGGAGAGGGTTCAAAGATGCTGTTGCATGACAGCTGAGAGTCATTGCCTCCCTTAAGGGTCCGGGAGAGGGGGCAGGTGCATGCTGACTGACTGATGGTTACCCACTGGGAATCATTAAATAGCTATGGGTTCTCAATCCCTCATACACCATCTAGTCTGTCTTACAGCTTGGAAATGGCTAGTTAAGAACATTGTTCCCCCACTGTTCCAGAGAGAAAATTATTTGTGTTCTAAACCAACAGCGCTTTCCAGGCCCCCTCACTCTCTCTGTCATTCTCTCTTTTCTTCCACAACAGCTGTTCAGAGGTTACTGCAGCCTGCAGCCAATAATAACCTCCACAGGACATGCACAGGAAGAGTAATGTTTGGGAATCTGTGTCACAGACAGGTTTACTGAGGCTCTTTTACTCCCTGAGTGGCTCGGTCCTGCCTCTCTCTTGCACCCATGCCAACCATCCCTGGGTCTGGTCAGTCTAGTGCATAGTCAATGGGGAGGAACTATTGTGCCCATCACTGGCATACAAAGCAGGTCCAGAGTTTGGCCCCATGAAACATGAGAAAACAAAAGCTTTGATTATCCATATGGATCAATCTGGATTCATTCCAGGCTGCTTCATTAATAGCCATCAAAAGCATCACTTTAATGGATTTTTTTATCCTCAAAATTATGATCATGAGGCATTTGTTCCAGCTATTGATTTTGAAAAGGCTTTTGATTCTCTTCAATAGCCTTAGCTTCTTTCAGATTTAGATAGCAGGAGGATTTGGCCTCAAATACCTTAAATGGGTCAGTCTCCTTTATGAAAATCCACAGTTATGTTAAAACAAATCAACACAGTTTGGGTGGGATTGTGGCATTAGACAAGGAGGCTCCTTTTGCCCTGATACTTTTTGCTGATATACTGGAGTCGCTGGCTCTTTTTTATTTTAGGAGGCATCAGTATTGTCCAGAAAGGTGAAGGAAAAATCAGTTGATATTTCTCAGATTATCTCTATGTAGAGCCATGCAGCGACAATGTTTCTTTATAATTTGAAAAAAAAAACCCCAAAATTATGGATGTTGTTCAGGAAATCATTGAGTGTTCAAGTTTATTATTTGTTAATTGGGGTAAACTCTTAAAGCCATTAGGCAATTTAAATGTAGTTCTATTTGAGCAATATCCTTTATTGGATCCCCCATTATCCTTTAAATATCTTGGTGTGCGAGGGGATAAAATTAGCAAGAATTTGTTTGCTCTAAATTGCCAGTCTCTGCTTGATAAAACTATTAGCTATTTAGCTAATTGGACGGATCTTCCATTATCATTAATTGGCAGAATTAATACAATTAAAATGGTGGCTTTATCTAAATATTTGTGTTTATTTCAGTGTATCCCCATCATCTTCCATAACATGTTTTGAAAGCCTTAAGCCCTGCAATTAGTTCTCTTTGCGAGGTTAAAGGTAAAAGTAAGATTAAGTTTGAAACACTGCAACTACTCTTAGAGTCAGCTGGAGAGGCTCACTTTCCTATTTATTTATTTTGGTTACTCGTTATAATGTGCTGCTGCACAGTTTAGAGAATCCCCAGTTAGTAGCAGGCTGACACATAGGTGCAGGACATTTCAGCTGTAGGCAAAGAGTAGCAAACATCACGCTCTGCAGCAATGCCTGCCTGGTACACTTGCTCTTCTGGGGCAGGATCCTGCAAGGTGTTAGGCACGCTGCCCAAGAAAGCATTTACACATGTGCTTAACTTGAAGTACTTGTGTAGATGCATAGAGGTCAATACACTAGAGTTAACATGAGCTTTAATGCTTTGCTGTACTGAGGCCAGCATGTTAAGCACCTGACAGGACTGAGCCACAAATACTTGCCCAGTAGTTGCTGGACTGACAGGCAAATGTGCACCAATGTACCTACACTTTTGCCATGTTCTCATCTCATGATTTCTTTTAAAATTGGGTCAACTTCTTGTGCCTGATTTTTAAGGGGTTTCTATTCACCTTTTTTCCTGTGAGCACGAATGACCCTTGCTAACATTGCATTTGCATGTTTGCCTCCCACAGTTCTTTGCAGATACCTTTTATTTTGTATGGCTTCATATCTGGTTGCAGTACAGATTGAGTACTTCCCTGTCTAATTGGTGAGGTTTGCCACTAGCCATGTGTGCAGAAAAATGTGTGGCTACAAGTAAATGAAGGGCAAATTGCACTTTCTGAAACAGAGGCTGTCCTTTGACAAGCTGGCCCTATGTTTCTATGATTATGCCTGCTGATGTGCCTCCTAAGTTGAAGGCTGGAAGAGATGGTGGAGTAGCTATACCAGCTCCTCACTGGCCGAAGGCTCTCCAATATCTGGAGGTGCCTCATCTAGCAAGAGCCACTGGTTTTAAAACTGATGCGCATCGACAGACAGCCACAAAGCTGATTTGGACTCAAAATCAGGCCCAGCATTGCAGGCATGACTCCTGTAAATACAGCTAATAAGAAGCAGGCACATAACAGCAACCTTGATTCAGTATTCCCTTGCTTGATTGGTTTAAGCCCAACTCTTAGCATTATTCATAGACAATATTTTATCATCTATAACAGGACAGGTTGATTTCATGAGTCAAACGAAGCTCATTGTTTTAGTTCTGATTTACCTGCCATGCTTTGAAACTCTGAGGTATCTGCATTATTCTGTACAGCCCATCTCTGTTAATGCTATTTATAATCAATCGGATTGCTTTCAGGTTCTATTTTGCATTGTTGTCTTTAGGGAGTCCGAATCAAGTGATACTTGTAACTTCAGGGCTCTTCTGTGACTCCCAAAAGCCACACACAGGGTAGGCGCTACTTCCAGGCCCACTCTGAGGTGGACAGTTAGAGTGCGCACTCCCGCCACTGGTTCCAGGCCAGTGATTGCAGGTGGATAAGGAGCTATGTCTCCATTCCTATTGTACTTCCCATAAATTATTAAGTACTCATTTCTCCCCTCTTTCTGGAGAGTTTGCAGTCATATTCAGGCTCCCTTCTGCAGAGGGGCACTAGTGGGTAATGGTCACCCTGCATCTTCTCCCATTTTGTCCACTGTGTGCCTGAATCTCAAAGGGAGATGCTATTTACTGTCGATTACGAAATTTTACAACATCAGCATCTGTGTATCAGAAAAACCTCCTGAGCAGGACAGGCTAGAGTAAGAGATCTGCAATGTGCTACAATGCTTTTCACTGAGTCACCAGTTCAACTCAGCCATGTCTGGTCCCAAGTGAAATGATAGTGAAGGGGGCTGACCACCTCACACAAACCGTGATTGATGCTGTCCCCTTTCCTAGTGACCTCAGAGAGTCCAAGAACCGGGTAGCCATAGAGAATCAGATACCCTCTCATTGATTCAAGTGGCTGCCCCACATTACTTCGGGAGGGGGAGGGAGAGAGAACGGTGCACTGCTAGGGTGAAAGGATCTAGTGCCGGTGTTGCAACCCAGGTGGCACTAGCTCTGTGGCGAAATGGAGGATTTGAGTCCTTGAGGTTGACAATCTGGCATGTTTTATGAGAACTAAAGTTACTGTAGTAGAGATCAACTTGAATGGAGAGGCCCATTGAGTTGCCATCTATACAAAGCTGCAGCTCCCATCAGTGTCAATAGAAGCTACATGCTCCCCCTGACTCTCCCCGGCATGCAAGGGAAGAGGAAAAGAACCCTTTGATTATTTGACTGAAAATAAATACATCCTGAAGATAAGGGCAGCTGGAGGGCATAATTCTTCTCTTCTTCACCCCAGTGTACATCTGGAGTGATTCCAACTAATTCAGTGGAGTTACACTGGTGTGAACCCCATGTAAGTGATATCATAATCAGGCCCAACATGTGTAGTCAAGAAAACCAGACTTATATGTGCAACTGGAATGTTTCTGGCACTTTAGGGCTAAATTCAGACACTATGTAAGCAAATAATAGTGTTCACATGCTTATACCAGGCCTGAATGTGACCCATCATTATCAACACAAGAAGGGCCAAGAAGAAGGAATACATGCCAAAACATTAGTGTGGGATAGCAATTCTTTCATCCGTCTGACAGTAGCAATGTGACTCTGTGTATCATTAATTAAGACAATAATAAATGAATACAATAGCCAAGTAATAGTGCTGCAATGCTTTCATGTATGAATTAGAATGTGAATACAGAGCTTTTCATTTCATGGTTGAAAAGTACATGAGTTGACCCAAATATTAATTTCTGCATTTCAGTCATTTACATATCATGGGTCAGTAATCATTTTTTGCACAAATGACTTTTCAAATGAGAAGCAGTATACTGTAATGGTCTATCATATTTACAAACTTCTTCTTGCGTTCCCAACTTAGCACTCGTGTTTAAAATATACCAGACCAGTCATTATTTGCTAAGTACAATACAAAAGTAGCTGATATACAATTCAGGGAGTAATTTATTTTATTTTTATCCATATTCTATAAACTTTATAAACCACTGAGTAGCATGCTACTGCCCTGGGCATGAACACACCCACATCATGCTCAATGGGTACAATTTTTCAGTGATGTTTCTGAAGGTGTGACTGCCATCCTAAGTGCCTCTTTGCTCCTAAAAATCTTGCCACTTTGAAAACCTCGCCTCTGAATATCTAAAATGGCCAGGCAGATTATTAATGTTATTTTGGAAGTTCAATTTATCCTAAGGGGTTTTTTTTCTTCTAGCATGCAACAACTGCCAACAAAATGCTGAAGGTGGGTTTTTTCCCCCAATTACTTAGCACTGATAAAATAATAAAAATAACCTCACTGTACTGAATAGTGTTAAACTGAGTCATTGTGGACTGCTCAGTGCTTTCTGATTTTCCTTGGGTAACCTGTCCCAGTGAAATTCTGGTAATTCCACATAATAGCATTAACATCTCGGCTTGATCAAGGACTAGTGTAACCTATACAACTTGTCCTAGTAGGATTCATTTACACATCTGCCTTTCTCAGTAATTGTAACTCCAGAGATCAACAGCATACATGCACACATAAGCATACACTGCACTTTGTTCTCCTCTGGTTTATCTGTTGCTGTCTTTAATCTGGTCCGAGTACTTCAAAAAATGAGAGTTGAGGTCATTTATTAGACAGTTTCTGGGAGTTTTGTTTAGCGATTAGAAAGCAGTAACATGTGATTTGTTTATATAGAAATCATTCTTGTCAGTAAATTTTGCTACTGCCTTTCTTTGATAAAAGGACAAGAAAGATGAGATTTAGGAAGTGAATTAATTGAGAGTAAACTGCCTATACACATATATAGTTGTAAATACAGCAGACCCGTGGAAAAAAACAGTTGTGAGTAGAAATTTCTCGTTAGTTCTTGCAAAAGAAATGTTCCCATTTTTTTCTCCCTCCCCCTCTTTTTAAGCACAATGTGTGGTGCAAATTATTGTTGTTATCCAAAAGACCTTACTTGCTGGCTCACTGCATCTCTGTTTATGAAATGCCATAACAAAAGTGAGCTCACGCTTGTGTGCTTCCAATGCGTGATGTTCCTGTGTGCCAGATGGGCACTTTCATGACTGTATGAGCGTGGATTATTTCATTTCCTACATCTGGGACTCCAAATGGCTGCACAGAATGCCACAGGAGAGAGGCACAGATTTTCAACTGGGGAAACCTACCTTCACAAGGGAACCAACAGGCTGAGAGGGGATGAAGCAAAGAGGCCCCGAGTGCTATCTGGAAGTTCACATAAACCGGAGCCTTTAGAACTGGGAACAAGACAAAAATAAACAATAACTAATGCTGAATGTCAGCTGTAGGGGGAAAAAAGGGAAAATAAACCATAAGCAGTTTCTTGTCTGGCCATACAAGATGTGTCTGGAATTCTGTTTTGTATTTCAGCTTAGCAACTGTGTTGTGACCTTCAGATATCTCTTGATATTACAAGTTCTACAGATAGCCAAAGAGAACTATCCTAAGGAGAGCTGGCATACACTACATCATCTTGGATTAATTTTTACTTAATATTACTCAGGCCCCATTATGAAATGGTAGCAAGGAAGCCGTATAAAATATTATAGTGTCCTGTAGTAACAGTCCAAAGGACTACAGGTTATAATAATGTAACTGAGGGGTTTGGAGCAATTGCTTTAAATAAAGGAGCACTTTAAAAAAAATTCAAACATAGTGGGACAAGACCCTCAGCTAATGTAAATCAGTTGTAAATCTCAATAGAGTTATATCATCTGACGTGCTGCCCTGATAGATAGACTTTTGCATTACATATATGGATTCATAGCCTACAGACAGGAGTCCATAAGAAAAGACTGAATGGCCGGTCCTGCACATTCAATTGAATTAACTGCAACACAATTATCCCAATTACTTCTTTTACGGTGTGTCTACATTGAACCTGGAACTCGAAATAAGGTATGTGATTAGAGCTACACAAATTGCATAGCTTTTTTCAAGTTAATTTCAAAAAAGCTAATTTTGAAATTTGGTGTTATCTGTACAGCACTTATTTCAAAATAAATTGCTATGCCAAACCATCCCTTACTCCCTGTGGAATGAGGTTTACAGGGACTTCGGACTAGCGAGCCTGTTATATTTCAAAATAATGGGCGCGCTGAAAAGATGTGGAATAGGTGTTTCGGGAGACCTTCAGTAGCCCTAAAATAGCGCTGCAGTATAGCTATAGTCTTAGAGTGAAACAAAGAAAAATGTAAAAGAATTTTTGAAACAAAGTAAAAAAATAAACAGTTGACTTCACTATTTTGCCTAAGATGTTTACAAAGCACAGCATATTACCATGCCTCTATCATTTTCACATCCTGCTCAGTCTAAAGCAACAATTTTCTACAAGGACAACAGAGAAAAAAAACCCTATGCTTTACACTGCTTATATTAATTACATTTTTTCATTACCCATCATGTTTTCTACAGGCTTGTGTATTATTACTGCAAAATGTAATGAAACAAAAAAGGGGAGAAAAAAGAATGGACTTCTGGGAAATTTTCCAATTCTTGAAATGCAATGTTAATTGAGAGCTATTTTTAGGTCGGCACAGATAGTGCAGGACCCAGTGCCATCAGTGTATAGAATAAATACAGCCCAGGTGCAGCTCTGCCTGGGAAAGAGTATTGGCTTCCATTGATGGCGAAAGGGGAAGAAAAAATAGTTCTCAAAACGATCTGTGCCAGCTGGGTGTCAGGCGGTTTCTGTTACTCCATGTGGAGGTCTCAAAGCAGAAATGAAAGAAAAAGCTACAGGGTTGGAGTTATGCCAGGGCCCACCACTTCTGAGCCATGAAAGTTCAAGAAGAAGTGCCGATGGCTCCCATGATGGGAGGTCAGATTAAATGAAAGCGGGCAGCTCTGGTTGTTTTGGTGGCTGAATTCCAGCTCTGAAAGTCAACAGAAAGTAAAGTCCAAAAGAAAAGTATCAGAAACATGATCCTTTACATTTATATATCTCCTAAAAAGGCTGCCAAAAATCAATTATTTTAATTTGTATATAGGCAGCCCATGTACAGTACTGATTCAAGTTCTTTTGAAGTGTTTTAAAAGTCATTGCACAAAGCCACCCTCTCTCCCATATGCAAAAAAAATGAATTGAAAAACACACAGTCACTTCGTTCACAGTGAAAAAGACACAGAGGGCTTGTTAAAGTAAAGCTAAGGCCTCCTGCTAAGCTGTTTGACTGGGAACCCTTGCTGCAAGGCCCACTAACCTGCATAGCTCACTCTCTCTCCCCAAGGGAAAGGTGAAAGGCAGGGGCATGCTCAGGGGAGTGAGGTGGAATCATGTGGGAAGAGGCAGGGAAGAGGTAGAATGAGGCAAGATAGGGAGGGCCCTTAGAGGAAGGTTTGGGATGGGGCCTGGAGGTTGAGCATGCCCCCAGGGGAAGTTGGAAGCTGGCTCCTCTGCCAAAGGGACACAGCTATGGGTATTTGTGTCTGTGTAGAATAGTGAATGGAGTTTCTCTGTTAAACTGCTGGAAGTGGAACCTTTGATGTGTCCCGGAGAGGGCTAAAATAAAGGCGGGGGCTCACTTGATTACTTCCTGTTCTGTTCATTCCTTCTGAAGGACCTGGCACTGGCCGCTGTTGAAATACAGGATACGGAGCTAGACGGACTTATGTTCTGGGGGATGACGTTATCTTCAGGTATCAGATCATTCTTCACACACACGCTCTGGTAGACAAAGACCAGTAAACCTAAAAGTAACATTTCAGCCTTCCCCTGGTTGGCTCTGGCAGCTGCAGGTTTGGCAACACTGGCTGACTCAGCCGTTGACCATAAAAGTGACCCAACCAAAATTATTTCAGGTTCTCCAAAATCTAGCTCATTTTTCCCCCATCAGGGAGCAGTGTTAAAAAATAAGTGGGCTTCTGGATCCTACCACATCAACAGTCACACAAGGAACAAACTAATTATAGAACATTGTGGTGCTGGAAGGGCCACAGTTTAGCAGATAAACCAGAGACCATATATACCAAAAAAACTCCAAAGACTGGGGTTCCACAGGCAAACCAGGTCTCACTCCACAAAATCCCAGTCTGCCCTGCATCCCAGCTCCTCCATCTCCAACCAACAATGGCAAAATGGCTGACCCAGTTGCCATGCTGTGACCTCTCCACTGGAGATCAGACAACATATGGGTTCAGCCAGCATTATTTCCCTTCTTCTGCATGAGCTTGCCCGGGTAGTTTTCTAAGTAGGTACTTTTATGCCCCACATCTCCATAGTCTCAAAGCACTTTTGTCTGAATATTGCCTCTGAACATCTCACTGAGAAGACTGGCCTGTGGCTCTTCCCCTACCTACCAAACTTGTTGGTCACAGCCCCTATTACTTCATGCCCCATTGACTCTTCAGCTATACTGCAGAGGACACAGAACAGATATAATACAAGGAGAGAAGCAGATGGAATAGCCTATTTATCTTTTCCTTTTCATGTATGGCTACACCTGTACAGGACAAATGAGGAAGAGGAAAGGTGGGGAAAGCAAGAGATGGGGTGGGGTGGGTTTTAGACAGAGGACTGAGGGGGAGACTAGGAGTTGAGCACCTGAGGGAAAGCTGGAAGCTGGGACCTGTGCCAAGGAGAAATAATTATGGGTATTTGAGTCTGTGTAGCATTGTGGATGAAGGCTCCCTGTTTAAATAGATGAAAGGGGAAACTCTGATGTGTCCCAGATAGAGCTAAAATAAAGGGGGAGAGCATCTCATATGCATTAGAAGATCCATTTGGATACTATTCTCCAATCACCAGATATCATGGTTTTGAACCAGGGAACCTAACCCAAATTGCTTTCTAGCTACCACTATGCAGTTAACAACCTTGCAGCCAATGATAACCAGATGGCAAAATAATTCATTTTATTCCTCTGCTTGTATTGGTTTTATTGGAGACTAGATAACTCACTTTAGGTATGTGATGCCCCCCTTAAGTTATGTGCAGTCTGTTACTTCTTGCCAACAATCAGGATTTTTTTACCCTTTCATAGTTATTGTAGTTGGTAGGTAGGTACCCCACTCGGAGATCCTGTCCTTTCTTACCTCATGCCTCCCTGGTTTCCAGAACACTGAACGTTCCAGAGTGTTGTGCTCAGGAGTGCTCCACTACCTTTGCCAATGTGAGCTGGGGAGACAGTGCCTGTGGGTGAGAGATATGCAGAGCCACTTAAATGCCTCCACCTAGGAGACAGGCCTTCTGCTGGCCTCTTCCAGGGTGTGGCACGGTTCATAGTGCCAGGACAGGAAGCCTGCCTTAGCACCCTGCTGCACCACTGACCAGGAGACATTGAAGGTAAATCCACGCTCAGACCCTGAGCACCAACCACTTCATCCCCAGCCTCACACCAGAGCCTGCACTCTGGTCAAAAGATATTATGTTGGGTTGCAGGCATCAACAATTTTCTTCAACTGGGTCAAGAAGGGAAAAAAGTTTGAAAGCCACTGTGCTTTGTGACCCACCAAGTGATTTTTATATGGCTAGGTAAAAGAACAGTTGCATTTTTTACCTGAGTAGCCCTGTGGCAGTAATAAATCATAAATATATGCTAACACACTTTCCTCCTCTCTGACACACTGAATTAAGACTGTCAAGCTCAAACATTTATAGCAGAATTGATAAACACTTCCTTTTAGATATGCAGCATCGAAGCCATTAACTTTTATAGTTAAACAGCACTTAAAGCCAAAGCAAGCCTTACATGTTAACGCACAACACATGTGCCCACACACACACGCCCAAACACACACACAAGGCATAAAAAACTATCAGCTGTTTCCTGCATTCTGGATGCAGCCAACTTGGGTGAAATACTGACCTGGTTGATATCAATAGGAGTTTTGCCACTGACCTAAGCTGGGCCAGGATTTCATTCCTTATGTTTTAATTTTTTTTACCAGATCAGCTTGCATTGCTATTGCTGTCTACAGAAGGTCAGAGGTACACCTAAAGAATTTCAGTAAAAAGCATGTCTCAAGTGGCCTTGCAGCATGGGATCGTGCATTTGATTGGATCAATAGACGGGATTTCAGCAGTGAGAAGGGATTCAAATGATGTTTTGAAAATTTCACTTAAAATGTTCATTTCTTTTGCAGCTACATAGTGAAGTTGAAAGTGACCTAGAGTAGGATGACTGAGAAGCCATGCATTCTTATGGAACATACCACACCAATCCACAGCCCTCATTTTAAAAAGCATGAACTGTCATTTTTATTATGAAATCTATTTATATAACTTAGCTTTTGGTCAAAAGAGACCTTCAGCTTGCAGGTTAAGGAACAGATTTAAAAATGTCTTTTGGCACCTAATAATGCAGATAGATTCCTAGCAGGATTTGCAAAAAGGCCTAAATGCCTAGTTAAATGTCTGGGCACTTTTGAAAATATCACTTGTTGCCTATGTGCATCTTAGGTATGTAAATACCTTTACCAGTCCCATATGATTTGCTGGCCCTTTCTTTCCAGGTCACATTTGAAATCCTGGGTGCTTTCACCTGGCAGTATTCCGCATCTCTCCCTGGTCTGAGGAACCAAGGAAAGCGTACTCCTGGGAGCAGGTGACAGTATGCTACCGTGAACTCATGCAAACTGTTAAAAGAAGCCCGTGTATGTTTAATATGGAGGTGTTTAACATTCAGACTTGGAAAATTTATGGCAGCAGTTACACAGGGTGAGCTCCTTCCCCCTCACCACCACACTGCCCTCCTTTATGCCAGGGGAACAGGCTGGAGCAATGTAAGGGCCTCTAAAAACCCCAAGTGTAGCTGGGGATGCAGAGTCCCTTAGCAAAAGCACTATGAAAGACAGCCATGGGGAAACCACTTGCACACTTCGGTCTAAGGGTGGGAAAATTTGGTCTCAGCACAGCAGAGATTCCAGGCAGCCAGATTACTATAACTTCAGACCCTAGGGCTGTCTAATTACACTAGGGCCCCTGCAGTAACACAGGATCAGGAAGGCATACTAGTGTTTTAAAGCCACTAACCTCTTCTGGGGCTGTGAGTTTTGTGTTCCAGCTCCTAAAGGCACAATACAGTGTCTTACTCCACATTCCCAGACATGGGGAATGGGCATATTCCAAACATCAAATAAACACTTTTCTGGATTCTGAGATGAGAAGAACCCGATTATCTAGCTCAGAGTCATCTGTATTATCCTGCCATGCAGTATCTGTTGTCTTGCAAATGCCAGATGTTCAGCTCCAAATATCCTTTTCTAAAAGTTTTCACAAACACATGACTATCATCCATGCCTCCAGCTCCCTTTATGCTAATCTCGCCTCTACCAAAATAACTTTGTTACCGAGATTAAAGAGGAAAGTAACCAAATTCCAATCTAGATATCAAAATAACTCGATATCTTCCAGGACAGCCTGATGAGCCCCTACCTGAAGAAAATATAGAACTCTCAAAGGTTAAAACATGGACCAACTGAGTGTCTGGTTCTACAGTTCTGTCAATGCTAAGTATATGAGATGAGGCAGATGTGATGGATCTGCAAAGCAGGGGACTCCAACTTCCATATGCTATATCCATTTCGCCCTGACTAAACAGGGACAATGTTTCCCTACAGTGACTTCCTCCCCATACCTTTTCTCCTGGGCAAGTAATAGGAAAGGTCTGAAGCAGGAAGGCGTTGGCTTGGGAGTAGAAGCTCTGTAGTAGTACAAAGAGCTGAAGAGAAGTTCTTAGAACTTTGTACAGAGCCACATGTGGAAACAGCTGTGACTGCTGGATGATACAACTGTGTAGGACTTATGGGAGATCCCAGCAGTAGCAGAGCAGGAGACCAGTGAAAAGGGAAGAGCTCCCAGTGACAAACACCAACTGAGCTTGGAAACTCACAACTTCTGCAATGCTTGCCTCTGGGACATGGTATGCTATACATGCTCCTGGCACCCTAGAGTCCTGTAGTACATTCTAGGAGTAGGATTTGTGTATGAGACGAGTCAGGTTTTTCACCGCATGTTGCAGAAGGGCTGGCATCAGACTCGCTGTTGACAAATTTCCCTTAATGGAGAGTACTAGGGATGACCCACCAGACAGACGACTAGCACACCCAGAAAAGTGAGCTTATTTGGGAAGTGAAGTGTGTCTGATGAAAATCAGCAAACATTCAACTCCGCACACAGGCAGCCAAAAGGAGAGATGTCTGCACATCTCCAGAGCATTCTACCCAATCAGCAGCTGGCTTTGGACACTCACACATGAGACTGCTGCAGCTTAGTCATTCTGAAGTTTTACCCATTAAAAATATGGGGCTGATTCTCCACTCCATTACATTGCATACCAGTGTCATGCTGCTGAAGTCAACAGAGTTAGGCTGCCATAAAACCAATGCACCAGGCCTATATTTTTAAAATGGCCGTTTTCTCTTGCTGCTGTGGAGATTTCATTGCTATGCTTTCTACTCAGCTGCCCATGTATCGTATTTTAAATCTGTACTTTCCATTCAGATTTTCTAATGTAAAATATTCCGGAATCTGAACTGAATAAAACTCACCTCCCAAAAAACCGCCCTCAAATCCCAGTATTATCCTAATCCAAGAAATGGGGTATTTACCCATACATAAAGGCCACACTTCATACTGTGGCCGTGTGCACAAAAAAGTGCCATGTCCATATGAAAGTAGTTGGCTGAAAGAGGGGGATGAGATGGGAAAACAAACAGAAATTATCGATTGTGGTCAAATTCCTTGTGTTTTTTAATCCACCTTGTCTGAATAGCCTGTACCCATGTTGTATTTAGCTGTAAGTATGTCAAACACTCCTTTATGAAAGATGTTCCAAATGAAATCATCAATTAGACTCAAATGCATAGCCTGAGCTCAGAATAATTCCACTCCCATAGATGAATTCTTTGCTCTAAACCACAGGCATTGTCTTGGTCTATCACAGTGCTTTCTTTATAGGCCTTCTTTAACAATCCTGGCTTTCTAATACCAGAGGAGAGCCACAAATATTAACACATTATTGAAAAGGAAAAAAAAAAAGTGAGAGTGATTAGCCCAGAAAGTAACAAATCTAAAAATAAATTGGCTTCATTTTCTGCTATCTCAGACCAATGGGGGTAAAACAACTTTAATTAGTGTAACAGGACAATAGGAATTAAATTGGCTTGGTCACAAGATTTTTGCAGGATGACACTGATGGTATTACTATCCAACTTCAAAGATTTGGAAAGATGTTGCTGCTCACACTGGAGAATAGAAACCTGTTTTTCATCAACTAGGCTGGCCTGACAAATTAAGTCTGTGGAGTCATTAGATTAAGATAAGAGCTTATCTCCTAGACTGACATTTATTCAGAGGTTTTTATACTGCTCAGCTAGTAATTAGTGTGGTTGAATTTTTAACACTACTTTGTCCAGTCAGTTGACTATCTATAGATAAACTCAAGAATACAGAATACAAAATAATTAACCTGGAAATATTTTAATTTCTAGAAGTTAGATGATGCTAGTCTTAAGTGACACTGTAATTTAATTGCACACACAAAAAAATGGAACCCCCCCTTATAGTAAGTCTTAATGTACTGCACCTTAGGTAACTTTTTTTATAATTTCTTTGAACTCAAATATCTTGCAAGTCTATCATGTTATAAGGGCATAATCAGAACTGTGGTCCTACTCATTAATGATTACCTGCTGTTTTGTTCACCTAATTCAGTATACAGGTTATGATTTCAGGGGAGAGTTTCAAAGGACTTTTGTTTCCTGTGGCTGATTTCTCGATATATGGTTTATTTTTCCTGCTCTGTCATAATAACTAACTGATTGCATCACAATAAACTAATTTGTTACACTTGGACACGTTCTAACAGCATCTTCTGTTAACATAGTTCATATTTTTAAGGCAGATTCTTTCAGCAATCTGAAGAATCAGCATTCAAATAATAATTAGTGATTAAATGGGTGAGGCCTTATTTATGGAACTTTGGCAGGTTTATTATGGCTGAACCCTGTTCTTATTACTGCAACATCATTTATTATGTCCTAAGTGCAGACAGCTTAACATGCTGCAATTGTCACCTTTAAAAATATACAGACAGTGAATGTTCCACACTAGTAAATTATGGGTTCCTCCAACTCCTCTCTTTCCATGAGCACTGGTTCACTTGTGAAAAAAACATGCAGTACAAAAGAAAACCGCCAGCTGATTTCAAGCAGTGCATCTAGAAAATAGCACATTTCTCTATAAATTGTAGACATTACATCATCCTGTTAGCATATATTCAAGGGAGTGACATTCATAACAATAAAAGTGAAACAAAAGGTAGTGTAAAAGGTGAGTTTAAACATTTCGACTAGCTACACCCTCTTTTGAATAAGGAACTGTCTGGTTCTGTGACTGACTGCATGCAGTTGTAGTCATGTTGGTCCCAGGATACTAGAGAAACAAGTTAGATGAGGTAATAGCTTTTATTGGACCAACCTCTCTTGGTGAGAGCGAGATGAGCTTTTGAGTCACGTACAGAGCTTGTCTCTCTCAGCAGCAAAAGTTGGTCCAATAAAACAGTATTTCTCAACCTTTTTTTTAATACAGTACCACTTTAAAAACAAAAAACAAAAAAAAAAGTACCACCCAGTACCTACAGTTTTCAGACACACACAATTTTTTTCTACCATTGCAACACATTTGTTTAAACAACTTAATTGTAGTCGAGTGGGCGATTAAATTTTTGGGTGTAAAAAGTACAAAAATAATAAAGTGCTGTAAAACTTACAACTGACGAAGTGGATCTGTGCCCACGAAAGCTTATGCTCCAATACATCTGTTAGTCTATAAGGTGCTACAGGACTCCTTGTCGCTTTTGCAGATCCAGACTAACACGGCTTCCCCTCTGATACTTAACAAAAATTCGGTTTTCTCCAAATTTCAGTTGTGTTTATGTACCCTCCAGACTTCTCTCAAGTACCTGATTGAGAAACACTGCAATAAAAGATATTACCTTACCCACTTGTGAGCAGGCAATAGTTCTAGGACTACCTTTGTGTACCTCCTTAGCACTAATATGACTCAAAGTATAGAAATATCTGAGCACCACACGAGGAGTAATATAGTTATCCTTAAAATACCACAGTGTGATAAGGAAGTATCATTGTCCCCTTTCTATAGATGGGAAACTGAGGCACATAAGAGATTAAATTACTTACCTCAGGCTCAGATGGCGCATCCATGGCAAAGCCAGTAACAAACCCCAGATCCCTTGGGTTCTAAACCATGCTGTCATAACTAATTTTTTAATTAATGTACTTGTTTAGCCAGGTAACTTTGAAGGCACTACTGGGAGAGAAATAGAGAATATATGTGCTAGGGCTTGGAGAATGTGCTCTGACCCTAACTATTTGTGCAAAACACTAAAAAAGGGCAAGTTTGGTTTGATGTTTATGTCAAGACACAGAGTTGTGGTTTTCACCATAAATGGAAAGACAAGTCCCAGAAGAGTCCATTGCAGCGCATAGGCAGTGGCTACTTTTCTCCAGTGCTAGTCCAAGAGAGGAAAAGTTGAAACTCATCCCAGAAGCATGGTGATTGTACAGGGATGGCCAAAATCCATACTGTGCTCTAGGAGACTATGCCTGAAGCCTGGGAAGGAAGAGTTTAGGTTTAAATTCATCAGATTTTATGGCCGGTAGCAGAGACTACATTTCACTGGCTTTGTTTGCTCTCCCTTATTGAATTGCTGTACATTCCTATATGATGTTCACAAGTCTGGTGTTCCTGTACTGCCTTGGCTAACTTGAGTCAAAGGACTTTTTAGGTAAAATGAAAAGCAGTTTCTGACCAAAAAAACCCCCAAAACAAAACAAAAAAACACCAAAACCAAAACCTAGTGTTCATGCTAGAAGCCAGGTGGTCTGAAAACAGAAGTGTTTTGATGACCTGTTGTAAAAGCTACAGACAGAAGCCTTGATGCCTTTACTGTCTGACTCAGACCCAGGAAAATTATTAGCATCTGATGACTGATTAGTGCCATATGTGAAATGAATTGGTAGGTTCAGTCCAGTTCCAAGAGTCTGCCCCCACAGCTACCACCGTTACTGAGAGTCTTGTTGGCAGCTCTAGAGGAGAGGCTAAGGTCTGAGGAGAATCTAATTATCCATCGAGGTGGTCACTGCTGGTTAGACTTGAGGTACAATTGCAGAGAGAGTGGCAAGCCATGTTACTTTAATGGGTGCATTGGTTTAGTGAGAACTCTGAATAGCTCCCCTGACCTGGCAGGTGAAGCCCCTGGAGGTCGGACAGCACAGCAAAGAGTACACCACAAGCACCCAATGGAAGATAGTCAATAATGGTGTAGAACAGCTATACAAGGATGGGAATGGACTTTAGCTCTGAAAAAAGGAGCTAGCAAATGGTTATAACCAGGCTCAAACCTGCCTAACATTTTCTGAGTCTCTGCCTTGAGCTAGTGAGCTCTCGTTAGTACTTGGACAAGGTCAGTTGTGCGAGAGAAAAACTTATCAGGCTTCTATTGCATGGTGATTTTTGAAAGGACAGAAAAGGCAAATGTCTTTATTTAGCTGCAACTACACTGTCAGTTTCCCCAGAAAATGTCATTATTTAGACCCCAGCTTGTTTTTGAGCCTTTGGTAGAGGAGACTAGGGACTTTGTACAAGAGATAACCAAATGCCAGAAAAATATACTTGCCTCTTCATAAACTGGAGTCTATAAACACACAGTTGTTGATATGCAACATTTTAGGTGCAATAAATTTTTCAGAGACTCTCACTCAAACATCCTTTTCCCTCTGTAGTCAAGGTGAATGTTCAATAGCAGCAATACAATCAGTTGGTTCCGTAGTCCTCCAGTTTAATTTTTTACCATATATTGCATATTTCCCACAAACAATAATCCTTTGCATTTCTGTAAAGGCTTACATCCTTGACCTCACAATGCTGGTATAAAAGTGGAGAAACTTCCATAGTCATAAGAATATAAGAATGGCCATACTGGGTCAGACCAACGGTCCATATAACCCATTATCCTGTCTGCCGACAGTGGCCAATACCAGATGCCCCAGAGGGAGGGAACATAACAGGTAATCCTCACATGATCCCTCCTCTGTCACCCACCTCCAGACAGAGAAGCTAGGGACACCATTCCTACCCAGCCTGGCTAATAGCCATTGAAGCTGATTTAACTGACACACACAGAGTAACAGCTCACACATCAACAGATGTCACTGATTTGGGGTGGCTCAATTTCTGAATGTCCAATTTGAGGCATCATTGGTCTCATTTTTCAACTGGGTTTATGGGTGTTTACCATCTTTGAAAATCCGGCCCAGGGTGTCTCAGGCTGTGTAGACGCACCCTAAATGTTTCTTTGTGAGAACAATTTTCAGGGTCCAAATCCTGAGCAAATCCCATCCTCTGTTCTTCTGTAGCAAACCTGTGAGCTAATTTATAATCAATCATATGTTGCAATGTTAAAAATAATGGGAGGAGGGGATAAGAGAAGGGGTATTCTCGTCAATAGTCCTTGTTTGACTTTGAAAACAATGTCACAATAAGGCTTTCAAACTTTCAAATCTTACCATTGCCCCGAGTAATCCAGCTCACACTGTAAAAACAGCAAGTTTTCATCTCCACAAATATCAGTTGAATGTTGAAGTGCGGGTGATTTTCAGGCAATTTCCTTCTTTCCCTTCAGAGGATGAAATGTAACAGAACTGATCCATTGCATCTTGTTTGGAGTAATAGATGGCAAAATAAAAACCTGTTTTCAGGATTTAATGGCTGCTGGAATTGGGGGTATCTAAAACAGGGAAAGAATACAGCCTGTGAATACAGGCAAATGTACTTTATGGAAATATCCATTTGCATCATGTCAAATATTGCCTAACATTTTTATAAAGTTCCCAAATGCCAAGGCAGTGAATAATTTGTGCAGCACTGTAGCTCTTGCTCCTCTCTCTGACTGATTCACAGCATCTTCTTATGTCTCAAACAGAGGCCTAGTATTAGTAAGTAGAGAAAATATTCTCCCTTCACAGGCCCAAATTCTCTTCTCCTATTACTACTGATACCCCTGGGAACTGGACGTGGATCCTGGAGTGGAGATTTTAACCCTACATGTTTTTCTATTAATATCATATCTATCTAAACAAGAGGGCTGTAACCTGCCATCATTTTTGTATGCAAAACAACCATTGACTTTACCTGTCGACCAGCAGAAGGATGGCAAAATACTGCACAGAGATTATGTTTTAGGGAATAATGATACCTACTTTCATTTTTAGTTTCCTTTGCTTGGATGTGAAGTAAATCAAATTAGGTTCCATGTTCTGTGATATAACATATAAACCTTCTATGTGAAATGTAGCCAACATTTTGTTTTTCACTACAGTAGCTTTTTACAATCTATATGTCAGATGGAACATGGCAAAGATTTCCTAGCTTGAAATCCAAAATGAATGTTTTTTAAGATGTGTTATTTTTTTTAACCAGGAACAGCAACTGAAGTATGTGACTAAAAATATATACCACAGCATGTTCACTAATGACATGCTCCAAAGATCTTATGGTAACAACTATAGTCACTTAGAGACTCTTTTATCAATTAATGCACTAAAAAATTGTGTTTAAATAACATTACAATTGTGACAATAACATAACAACTGACAAAGATTAGTGGCTATTGCAGTGCCTTTGAACTGCTCTACTGTCCAAACCAGTCTCAGCTGCTCCCACTTCCATAGTGAATTAACTGGACTCAGTGGGTCATTTTGTAGATCGAAGTCAAAGCCTATATGATATGCAAGATCATATGCTGAATTGTGTGTTCTGCTACCGCCGTGATGAGCAAGGTATCAGAACCTAACTAGATAGCATCCAAAAGAGAAAATATTCTTTTACAGAAGTGTTAGGAAATTAACATAATTAGCGGAGTGGAGCAGTGTATCTAAGTAGGTTAAAACACTACCTCCAAAAAGCTTTTATAAAGTAGATTCTAGAATCGTGTACAAAGTAAGGTGCAGCTGAGGAGGGGTTTTGACTGTTTTCAGATTGGAGCAACCCTCTGAAATCCCTTCTTTCCCCCATTACATTCTGTTTCAAAGGACCCAGAGCCTGTGGAATTACAAGTGTTCAGCATCCCTCAAGATGAGATCTAGAATCCCTAGCTTAGGTCTGGCCAAAAAGGAATTGACACAGCTGCTTTCAGAGCCTTCCGTAGCTCCTCTGCATGGGACAGAATGGCTCCCCTCAAGGTGTGAGGAACTGGGCTTGACAGTCAAACTCAGATCACTGCATGGCAGCACAATGCACTGTTTCCAGTCTATTGGGCCAGTCCTGAGGGAGGTTATAAAACTCATAATTTGACCCTAATATACCACGAAGGACTCCTTGTAAATCAATATTTAGAGACTTTGGCAGAAATTCTTAAAGGCACTTAAGCAGCCTGCCACAGCAAGGCTCCCCCTACAGTGCACAGGGAGAGTGAGATGCCTATCAAAGGCATTTTTCAGAAGACAGCCAATGCCACAGGGAACGGCCTAAGTGAAATTACAAGGCGTGGGGCAGGGAGAGCAGAGGGGCTTAGATGTCTGAGCAGTTGATTTGTCTGACAGGCCAGAGGCTGGCACTTTTCTGTGCGCATGGTTCTTAGCAGTGAACCTTCTCCTGGAGTTAGGCACCTAAGCAGCTGGCCTGGCTAAGGAACCTCTGCTTTAGCAGCCAAAATTCTGTCTCTGTTGCCTGCTCGGACTCAATACCTTTCTCACACTTGCCCTGTAGTTCTCAGTGCCCCCATGTTTCTTTTGTACAAGTGCCCTGGTGCCCTTCCACCAGTCGGTAGCCACCTCAGGCCCTCCTATGAGTGCTGGCAGGTAACAGGTGTGAAGCACACACTGAGCATTCTTTCAGGATCAGGCTCTCCTGATGAGACAGCCTGTCTCCTGACTAAGTTGAGAACCCCACTTTTGAGCCAGAGGGAGAGCTCTGAGCAGCTGGGTGGCTGTGGGATGCTTAGGCAGCCCTGCTGACTGGTGGAAACTGAGGCACTTAAGGAAGTTGGGTGCCTACAAGGCTAGGTGGCAGTTGAGCAGCAGCTTTGAACATGTTTATGATGCCTAAGTGGTAGACTTAGGCATGTAAATAGACAGCTAAGTTCCTAAGTATCTTAAGGATCTGGCCTTTACGTTGTGATCTATGGGCCAAGTCTCAAATCTTGTAAGTTCGAAAAATCCTGTGTGGCACTTTTGTGTGAAGAAGTTTCAGATTTTTCTAACTACTTGTGACCTGATTTTTTAAAGCTTGTCGCTTGTGTGAGTCATTTATTTCTGAATGCATGAGTGTAAAATGTAAATAGTGGAGGGTGTGGATTCTAATGTGCTAGCATTTTGCAAAGGTGTAAATAATTATGCAGAGTGAAGCAGTGATGGATCAGGTCCATGGTGAAATGCCCTGTGTAGGTTTATAATCTGACCTGATGGGAAACACACTCAAAGTATGTATAACTCGCTACAGCTCAGTAACGCTACAGGAA
>NC_143060.1:33457500-33480000 GCF_052426305.1 Pelodiscus sinensis | reverse complement strand
CGTAGGCTGAAATTTCCCAGCTTTTGCCCACTTTAAATATAAACACCAGACCTTACTCATGGTTATATAATATAGTCATATTCATGTAGCCAGGAGGAAATAATTTTATATCAATGTTCTAAGTTGACTATATGTTTGCAATGCTGTAATATTATATCTCATGTGAACTACAACCCATCGATTAAACAACCCTCTTTCTACTATAGAGTAATCATTGCACAACATTTAGAATAAACATGGGCTCTGAGTAAGTCCTGTTGTACTCTTTAGTGACTGTACTGAGCAGTAATTAAAAAGTAATGAATCCTATTTAAATATTAGGGCTTACTGTCCTAAACCTCTGAATGCCTGTGGGCGTGAGTAAACTAACTGTCTGAGGATGTTCCTTGTTCTCTATACAAGCACCATATTCATCAAAGAGCCTCAGGAGCTTCCAGCTCCAGATATATTATTTCCAATTTTAAAATGTTTTCTTCCATTTTGGAAATATGTTGCTCATGTGTCCAGACTGGCAAAAATTAATAATAATGAGCTAATTACCACGTCAGTGATCCTGTAGGCAGAGTCATTCTGCTCATCTGTCTCCTGGTAAACTCACCCCCTTGGAAAACATAAAACACAACTTTACAAATATTTTTGTATTGCCTAGATATGGCCATCAACACCACTTCTGCCTCTCTTTTTATTGTTCAAAAATCTAGCTGAAATTTCTCTCTCTCTTTGTATTTATGAAACATTTTAGTCACTCAGGCAGAGTGAATTACCATTGCCTGCATAAATAGATGGCTGAAGAGTTTCACCACCATCCAGTTGAAGACAGTACCATCTGCAAGGTTTAGAACATCCAAAACCCATTTAGAAGTCCTGGCCTGTTCAAAATCAAGCCTGTTTGTCTGCCTGATTGATTCTCTTTTTAATGAACAGGGAAAGCCTGTAAACGTAAACCTGATGCCTCCCTTCCTACCGCTCCCTCCCTGCAGCAATGTACTGATTATATTTCAAGTTATTACAGGATTAATACATCCGACCCAACGTGTCTTTTCCCGGCGCTTCAATAAAAGTTGTGTCCTACTCTTGCTCCTGCTATTTTAATTTCATACCGGATCGCCCCACATTACCTGTGAAGTGTTGGCAACATATCTGCTTTTTAGACCTGCCAACAGCTCAATGGCTAAAACCTACTAGTGTCATGGCCTTGCATAAGCTTTGAGTATTTAAGGCCACATCTTGGGCTTTACTATGCACAGTAGCAGCATGCCGAATGGGTAGCACAGATTTAGCCCTACTGAGAGTAATGAAATAAGATAATCTACAAAAAACTATTTAAATGGGGTGAGCCTGTGTCATTGCCCTGCTGTAAAACCATCATACGAGGGCAATGTCAGGCAAAAACATCGAAGCACAACACATTCCATTTTGCCTCTGTCCATATTGCTACTTCCTATAGCACAGCCATTAGGCTTTTAGGGAATGCCTGTTAAAAACACCATTACAAAAAATGTAATTGTGGTTTATGCTTGTGAAAAGTCGAAGGTTGTTTCCGAACACATTGCCACACATGCTGCCAACGTCAGTGTGTTGAATAGGGAAGTTGTGCTCTTGTTTACAGCTGTGCATCAATTCTGCACTATATTTAGTTTTACATATAAAATTCTTACTGAGCTTAATGTTGCAGCAAATAACATGTATATAGTAAGCGTGCAGGATTTATCGCTGGCTGTAATGTCGTAGCACATATTCTAAATATCTATGGTGAGTGATATATTTGCATGCACATGCAAACAAACTGGAAATATATTTAGTTTAAGAAGCGATAAATTGTGTTTGCTTTCATTATTCTGTATGTAGGAGCATATGAGTTGAAGCACATCCTAAAAGGGGACCGTAGGCTGCAAGAGTATCCATAAAACATACACATTGATTATCAGTTTTGAGAACTACCATGGCTTTGCTCCCTATTACAGTTAGCATTATGGCAGATGATAGAGGTCCCACTCAGGCTTTGAACAGGGCCGAATTAAGACATGCTGAGGCCCTAAATCAGGGGTTGGCAACTTTCACAAGTGGTATGCCAAGATTGAACTTATTCACAGATCTCTGTGCCAGCAGCATGGAGGGTAGCTACGGGCAGGCTGGGTACAGTGAACTTATTTTCTGAACCAGCTGCAGCTAGGGAGAATGGTTTAATTTAAATTATTAAACAGATTAAGCATTTTAATTTTCTCATATTAGTTTACCTAACTTCATTTTAAATAAAGTAAAATATTATGCCCAACACAAAGGTTTCAATGGTTTCTTTATTTATGGCAGGGATGGGGAACTTTTTTTGGGTCGGGGGTCACTGACCCACAAAAAAATCAGTTGGGGACCAGACAAATGAGAAACAGAAAATACTCCTCCAAAAATCCCTGATCCTCACTGATGAGACCCCCAACTCTTCTGGTGCTCCAGCCTTACAGGGCGAGGGGAAGGGACAGGGAGGACTGAGGTTCAGGGCTTCCCATAGGCCAGATTTACTCCTCTGGGGTTCTGGAGTCAGTGGATTTTATGGACCCCCTTAGGCTCTGGGATGGGGACAAAAATGAGGGATTCAATGTGCGAGACAGGACTGCTAGTGAGTGGGATAGAGATTAGGTGCAGGATCTAGGAGGGAGGTGGGATGCAAAAGGGGGAGAGGTTGTGAGGTCTGGGTGGGAGATAGGGTGCAGGAGAAGGCTGAGAGTAGGGTTTCTGGAGAGGTGAAGGGAGCAGGAGAAGAGAGGATGCAATGTGTGGCCAGGAGTGAGGGTACAGGAGCAAGGGAGTGTGTCACAGCAGGTTGGGGATGAGGGGTCTTGGTGGAGGAAGGAAGTGAGGCAATTGAGCTGTGGGGTTCTGGGCATGAGGGGGGATGCTTACCTGGCTTCATGCCCTCTTGCAGCAACTGCCACTGCCACAGAGGAGCCACTGCAGTGGCCACGTGGTCCGAGAAAAATTACAGAGAAGTCCTCAGTGATCTCGGGTGCTGAGAAACTTTGCATGAAAGCAGCAAAAGGTGGAACTTAGAGAGCCGAGGAAAGCTGGAGCTAGAGCTGAGATGTTGCTGAACCTCCTTCAGGGGCTGGTGCTTCTCAGGGCACCTACCAGGGTGTCCAGCCCAACACTCCCAGGTTTTGGGGTTCCCGTTGCCCTGCATTTTTCTGAACCCTTCACAGGAAAGCAGCCCCCTTATGAAGGGCACATCATGAGGAAGAGGCACCAGTGCCACTTGCGCACCCGCTGCATGTGTCCAGATAGAGACGGTGGGCTTAATCCCTCAGGCCCTGGGGGCAGCAGCACACAGGCAAAGTAAGGCATGAACCAGGACTGGGCAGCGGCTGCCTGTAGATGACACCCAAGCCCCTGGTCCAGCAGTGGGAGGAGAGGCAAGCCTGGGCTGGGTGGGGTCACAGCCGCTGGGGGGGGGGGGGTCTCAGGGACTGGAACCCCCTAGAGGCGGCCAAGTCTCATGCAGTGTGACATGACCCCTCCCATCATACTGACCTGGGGGCGACATGAGCCGCACCTACCTGAGCCACCACCGATGCCTGCTGTGGCTAGGCCTGGGCTATCACTGCCACTGCTGCTGCCCCTACCACGTGACCCAGACAGAGTGAAGGGGGATGGGCCAGTGAGAGTCTTCCAGAGGTAGTTTCAGGTGGCAGTGGCTAGGGTTGCCAGGTGTCTGGTATTCACCCAGACAGGCCAGTATTTTCACCTCCTGGTGAAATTCAGAGAGTACTGGACACCTAAAATGTCCGGTGTTTTTTTATTTTTTCCCTGGTCAGGAGGTGAAAATGGCGGGCACTTGGCAACCCTACAAACACCCAGTTCCTCCCCCCCAATTCCCTTTGGCTCCCAACACCCCCAGCGCTCTGACCCCAGCTCCCATGATTACCTGGTTCCACAAGGCTGCCAGCACAAAATGGCTGCCGACCCAGGGGACGTTTCCCCTGGGTCTTTAGTGCTCAACCACTCCCCTGTTCCTATCACTGCACTCACTCTTAAAGGGGACATGCTGTTTTAATGCTATTTTGTTTTCATATTTTTTTCCTTAATAAGTCTTGGAGTCCTTTTCTTTTTCACTCAACAACTTTGGTCCTCCCCCTCCCCCTTTTTTTCCCCTTCAACAGAATTTTTTCCTGGTGGGTTTTTTTTTGGGGGGGGGGGGGAAGGTGGTTTCAGTATTTTTGATTCTACCATCTGGCAACCCTAGCTGTGGCTGCCAGGGCGGCTCGTAAGGGGTTCATGCTGCTGAGAAGCCTCAGCTTTAACCAATTCCTCTCACTGCAGCAAACATGCCGCCAGGGAAGAGTGAGGGTTTCAGTGGCAGCACAGGCTCCCTGCTGCACAGGGGAGGAGGGTGGGACTGAGCTCCCACCAAGTGCCAGTGAAAATCGGCTCGCATGCCGCTTGGCTTATGGCATGCATGCTGGAGGTTGCCAATCCTGCCCTAAACTATGTCACGCTTAAGAGGCCCCATAGCATTGCCAATAAATGTGTATTCTTCTAACAGGAACAAAACAATGAAAATAGAAACAATGACATTTTATTCAGTGAAAGCTTTGTTATCCAGCTCTCGTAAGGAATCATGATTTCTGGTTAACTGAATGTGCTGGATACTCCAGCAAAGGGCTACACAGCTTGAGGCAGGCTGCAGGGGAAGGAGGTGCCTGCTGATGACATCATCCAGAAATGCTGGTTAACAACATTTTCCAGTTAACAAAGTGCTGAATAACAAAGCTCTCACTGTATTAACATATATACCGGTACATAGGCGAGGATGCAACTAAAAACTAATAATTTTGTGGTATTTAGAATCCCATCATAATCTGAGGCTCCAAACTAGCTTACTTAATTTGTGCATAAATCCAGCATTGCTCTGATCCCTAATATGCTGGGAGCTGTACAAACATCTAATCCATTAATTGCTAAGGCTTCATACAGGGAATAATGAACACTTATACCTTAAGCTTTCTAACAATATTCTGGTCAAAACTGATGTTTTAATGAAACAAGTTTATAAAAAAGGAGCAGAACTTTTCCCTCAGAAGTGATTTTAGATTTTCTAGAGAATTTTGTTGTTGAAGTAGAAGCTTTCGTAAACTCTACACCATACGGTTATGGATAGATAATTCATCTTCAATTTTTCAATATCTCTTTGAACTATAACAATTAAATGGAAAATAGAAAAATCAGCTCGGCATCCTGTTTGTATGTAATTAAAGGTATAATCTGTTCCATTTGAATACTTCAGTGCCTAACCTTCTTAAAACAACAAATAAGAATAGTAGCTCATTTGCAATATGGTTGTTTTTTTCAAGCCATCTTAAAAGACTGACTGATGAAGCGTGAATAATAATTTTAAAATATGACATAAGCACAAGTGTATCAGCTGCACCTTCAGAATGAGTGCTGCAGGGTCAAAAGCTGCTTTGATATATCAAATTGAGTAACTTGGAGGTTTGTCTTTATTGTAAGATCCTGAAGTCGTTTAGTAGTTTGTATGAAAATACCAATATTGCCTATATAATTGCCTACGTGGACAGTTCATTATACAAGTGTGGTGGATATCTGTTCATTCCTTTGAGAGAGTCAGACTTTAGCGTGTCTACTATTTAATTTTTAACATTTTTTTAATTTAATCTTGGTATCCCTTTGTTTTCAATAACAGCCAAGTATTTTACAGCACATTAAGATTGTGCAACACTCCATTTACTATTAGTTGCTAGCTGGTGGATTTTTTTTTTAAAAAAGTGCATTTGTTTAATGGACATTTTACTCACTGTTTCTCAAAGAAACAAAGTTAAAATCAGGCTTTGCCTACACGTGTAAGTTTTAAAGTGCAGAGCTTTAACACGGCAACACGGTCACCACACCAGTGCTGGGAGCCACGTTACCGCACCAACGTAATCACTCTCTCTCAGGTAAACCACCTAGGTAAACCATCACCACCGCAAGAGAAGTAGCTAACAGCATTGGGAATGCAGTTCCCAGTGCTGGGACCTGTTCACACTGGTGCATTACAGTATTACAACTACCTGTGCTCAGGGGACAGTGGAGAATTCACACCCATCAGTGAGCAAGTAAAGTAGCAATGTAGATAATCTCTCAGTCTTGTTCATTTATATTTCCTTAAGCAATCGTGTTTTGCTTAAAATACTGGGCAAACTCTTTTTTAGGGCAAGTTTTGTCACCAAAACCCCCTTTTTGGCATTAAAACCCAGGAAGCATTCATATTTCAATGCAGCAAAAGGCATGAAAAATGCCCAGTTTGGACAACAAAAAATTTGTTTCGTCCCTTCTGCTCCCTTTACTGCTGACAGTCATGCAGTGTGTACTACAGGAAACCTTTTTTCAAGGTTATTGAATTCCAGGATGTTTCCCCTAATGCCTGATTATCCAGTCTGGCCAGTGCTTTGAACTCTGCTGCTCTGCAGCCAGGTAAAAAGTAAACAAATGTGCTCCCCTCCTCTTCAAGCCCCAGGAACTTTAAAATCCATTTCCTGCTGTCTGGTTCAGGGTACATCTACACGGCTGCAATAACGGCCATGATGCCAGAAAAACAAGCATCCACACTGCTGTTCCGTTATTTCGACAGAAAGTCGAAATAATGGACAGCTTTTTCCAGCAGCAGTAAACCTCAGTCTACGAGGAATAAGCCTTTTTCCGAAAAAGCTTTTTCAGAAAAGGGTGTGTGTGGACGCAGAAGAGTGAGTTCTTTTGAAAAAAGAGGCCTCCAGGAAATAACACAGGTGCCCTGCTGACCACTCCGTCCACACTCATCACAGCTCGGCAGCTCTGAAAGCAACAGACACAGGGGAGAGAGCTTGTGGCAGGAAGCAGGCCTTGTGAGCTTCCAGACACTGCACAGCTGCCAGTGCCAGATGTCTGGGCACCAATGTGTCAGTCACAAGCCTCCCAAGAGTCCACTGGCCTTCCTAGGGAGCATGCAGAGGGTTCCCAGGAGCCAGAAAAGGCATGCGCCGTCCTGGTCTAGGGTGGAGTTCCTGGCCTCCCTGTGTGTATGGGGCAATGAGGAGACCCTCCAGGATCTCTGCTCCAGACACAGGAATGTGGACATATACAGCTGGATGTCTGACAGCCTGGCCGTGAGAGGCCACAACAAGAGCCTTGAGCAGGTCCAGAGCAAGGTCAAAGAGCTCTGGCAGGCCTACGCCAGGGCGAGGGAGCGCAGCTTATGTTCCAGAGCAGGACCCCACTCCTGCCCCTACCACAAGGAACTCCACCGCATACTGGGGGGGCTGTGCAGCCCCTTCCCCACCTTGGTGGTGGACTTAGGGCTGGAGATGACAATTGCCACCTGCCTGGGGATCCCAGCCCATGATGAGGAGGAAGAGGAGGAAACGGCTAGCACAGTGACCATCACCACCCTGGAGCCAGTACCCCAGGGCCTGGATGTCTCCCAGGCACCCTCCAAGGCTGGGGAGAGATCATCAGGTGAGCGCTTTTAGTTTTTGACACACACAGAGCGGGGGGGAGGGGACAGACGATGAGGGGATGTGGTGCAATCGTTGCTCGGCCTTCTCGGCCTGCCCTTTGTGCTGCAATCTGTGCACGTGGATGCACGTGCAGCGCCAGTCTGTGCCACACAGCAACAGGAGGCAGTCCTGGGGCACCCCTGGGCTCCTGCTCACAGGCTCTAGAGAGGCCAGACACACTTCTGGCCCCCGGGGGGTCAGCCACTGCTGGAAGGAGGCTGGGGACAAGGGCACATGCCCGCCCGCACAAAGACTAAGGAGTGCCACACACAGGCATGCCTGCATGCTCGAGGCACCACTCATTCCAGGGGACAGTGCTGCCAGGCGCAGGTGTGTGTGCAGCCCCTATGGAAGTCCTAGCAGCTCGAGGCTCCTCTCCCTGCCATTGGATCCCAGTGTGGCTGGAAACTTCCCTTGCCTGCTTGCCCGTGGGACAGGGGAGGAGGGTAGAAAGCATGGGCCCCTGGGGACCTCTGGGCCCCTGTGAGGCATGGCTCACTGTCCAGGCCACACATGGCCTTTCTCCCGGGACATCACCGTCCTCTGCCCCAAGAACTTGTTCTCAGCTCACTGATGAGGGCAAGGCCTCAGGGACTGTCTCTCCCAGGCAGACGACCCTGTGCAGCAGGATGGTGTTAACAGCTCTCACTACCTGCAGAAGGAGGCAAACAAAGACACAAAACAGAGCATCAAAGGGGGTGCCTCAGCCCTTGGGAGGTCCCCGAGTACTCTCCTCCCTCCCCCTCCACAAACATCCTAGCATCCAGCCCCTATTAAGCCCTCTTTCCCTCCTCCCCCCCCCCCCCCCCCCGGGCTGTATGAGGGTGGGACTGCAGAACCGCCTTTGGACGGGGCTTCCTCCCACTCTCAGGCCACCCCCCGCACTCCAAACCTCTTTTTCCTAGGGTTTCCTTTTCCAGTATCCCCCCACGCAGGGACTGCAGTCTGAGAGTGCCTTATCTCCATGAGGAGGGTCCCAATGATCAACTTTCCTATGCTGAACTGGTTGCCCGCGGATTGGTAAGTATCTGGAGTGGTGATCTTCCAGATGGCGATTGCGACCCGCTTCTTCAGGGGGATGGCAGGTCACTTCTGGGTGTCCCATCGTTGGAGGGCAGGGGCGAGCCAGGCACACAGCTCCATCAATGTCTCCTTCCTCATATGGATGTTGTGGAGACACTGCTGGTCGTCCCACCACTCTATCACCAGTCTGGTCCAGCCTCCAGAACCTTCTCTCCACTGTGGGGTGCAGTTGTAAGGGCCTTGTTCCCACACACAGGCAGAGGTTCTTAAATATGAGCTCGGAGTCAAGCTCATGCAGGACCATGAAGGCAGCCTGCAAAAACAGCTGCAGAAACTGCAGCCTGGCAGTGTGGGGCCATTGCATGCCCAGAGGCAGCTCCAGCTCCATAGCAAGGAGTGTGCTGTGGTGTCCAAAAGCTGGGCAACCAGAGCATGCAGTGGAAATGCTTTGCTCTCCCTCAGAGAAGGCGGCAAGCAAGCAGAAAAACATGAGAAACAGCTGTCTTGGGGAATCCCTTGAAACACGTGTCTCACATAGCCTTAGGCAGCAGCACCCAGAAGCAACTGCTGATCTAATGCCCTTCCTGAACTGGTTCCGGGTGGCCTTAAATACGAGATAGCATCCAAACAGTGTGATGCTATCTTTCGAAATAGCATATCGCTATTTCATTGCACTTTTTATGTGTGGACGTGCTACTTTGAAAGAAGCTTTTCCGGAAGATCTCTTCTAGAAAAGCTTATTCTGAAAGAAGCTTGTAGTGTAGACATACCCCTGTATGGAGTGCTCCTCAGAGTGTCATCTCAGGGAATCAGGGGTAGCAATCACTCAAGATGCTCTCCTGCTTGGAGTACCCCAGAGCTCTGGGATCTCATCAGTGTGCGGGACGAAGAATTGGTGCAATCACAACTGCGAGTGACCCGTAGAAACTGGGACACGTACAGCCACATTTCTCAAGCCCTGTGTGAGAAGGTGTTTGAGCAAAACACCCTGCAATTTTAACCCACACACCTAGGCTATGTCTACACTCATGGCTTCTTGCGCGAGTAATATGCAAATGAGGCTAAGGGTGGAATATCGCTGAGCCTAATGCATACCTAATGAGCCACCACTTTTTTCAGAAGAGGCTCTTGCGCAATGCCGTTACACCTATTACTTTTCAGGAAGATCGGCATTGCACAAGAGAGTTTTTCTTGTGCAAGAAGGGGCAGTGTAGACGCTCCTTCCTGTGCAAGAGTCTCTTCTGAAAAAAATTGTGGCTCATTAGGTATGCAAATGAGGCTCAGCAATATTCCAAGCCCCAGGATGGCTGTGAAGCAAAGAGGTGGTTGACAGGACATTTTTCACATTCCCAAAAATGCCTTGTGCTATGTTGCACATTCTCATAGTGCCTAGAGACTAAAGGTGACACCAGGCAGTGTGTGTTGCATACCCACATTGCTTTTCTTTTTCTGTCAACAGGGGAGCTAACAATGTGACCATAATATATCAACATAGGGTGGCAATGTAAATGTGATTTGGAAACTTTCTTTTTGGTGGTTTTTGCATGTCAACATTACTTTGGTCACCAAAACTTTCCAGTGTAGACATAGCCTGGGACTGTGTCTAACTGGAAATTGAGCAACAAAACTTCTGTCATTCATAGGTGCTTAACACCTCCCCCCCCACACACACACACACCTGTTTAGTGTAGACAAAGCCCAAATATAAGCCCTGCTGTCTGAATTTAGTTCAGCAAAACAACTGGCCCGAGTTTAGTGTAGATGATAGTTCGCCTGAGAGGTTAAGGTGAACTGCAAAAGTTTTTAGCAAAAAACTTTCTTATACAATCCCCAAAGAGGCAAAAATATATTTCAACAATGTAATTTAACAAAATTAGAAACATACCTTTGCTCCTGAGGCATCTGGACTGTAGGCTTTGAGCTCAATCCTGAACAGTGCTGAGGGTCTGTTGTGAGTTTCTGAGCATCCTCCTTTTCCTTCATCACGGAGAACAAGCACCAGAAACCAGATAGGATTGAGCCTTCATGATTATGCTGCCTGGGAGAAAGGCATTATATCTGTACCCATCAGGCCTTATCCTGCAATTCTGTTCACATGACTAACTTTACTTAGGTGAGTAGTGGCCATTCAAGTCATTGGCACTACTGACCATTACTTACGGGCCAATTTGCAGGCTTGGGGCCTACTCTTGACAGAGCTATTCCATTTAAAGCTCTATTTTCACTCCATAACTGTCTCACAACTATCCCTTTGGGGCTGAAAGTTTCTCATAGTTAGTCTCAAGCTTCATGTTACATTTTGAAGGAACACTTCCAGAAAACGACTTGAACAATTTTTTGAGTGAAGTTGGTGGTAAAAATAATGCATCTTATACAACAAGTAAAAGTAAGAAACGTTTTTGTACTTTTAGATGACTTATAAAAGGTGGTTGTGACTTTTTCAAACTCAGCATGGACTCCTTCCTCAGTGAGGACAAGTGCCTGACATGCATTAAGGAACTTGGTTCTCAGAGAAATCTCCTATATACTTGAGAGAGACTGTGTGTCTATCTTGCCATCTGAGAGTCTGTTTGTTCAAGAACTCCTCCTGAAGGATAAGAACTAAGACCCCCCTCCCCAATCTGAAATTCAGCTTAAGGGTTTGGTTGTTCCAGGGCAATGGGATGTGCATGGAATATGATCATTTCACATCAAATGGAAAGGGAGGGCTATGATAGCAGGGACAGTTATACTCCAGAATGACCACAGGGAAGCGGGGCAACAAGCAAGTGCCCCCCTGACATCCCTTCAGCTCCAGAGAGACATTGAGCTGTAGAACAAGCAAGTGCACCACTGGTGGGCCCCATTCCCACCCCGAACCCCTTCCCAGACCTTCCTACCGTCTGCCCTGATTCCTGGACCCCCACCCCAGCACTGAGCATCCCCTCCTTCACCTCCAGCCCCCTACTGTGAAGGGACTGAGCAACATCAGGTAAATTTTCTAGTAAGGTTATAAATATCTGGCCCTTATCAATTACGCACAGATTTAAGCACGAGTAACTTGTCTTATGAGTAACTAACAGGCCAACTCACATTTTGTAAACTATTACAAAGGTTTAGTCCTTAGTAGAGTTTCTAACAGGAAAAAAAAAAAAAGAAAAAAAAAGATTAGGTATTGGGCATGGCCTCTACAGAATTTTCCAATCACCAAAATTATTTGTATGACAGTAAGACTGAGAGGCCCCAACAAAGAGCAGGGCCTATCTGTGCTAGGTGCTGTGCAGACACACACAAAGGTTAGATGAGGATATAGAAGTATAGACAGGGTAGCAATCAGGCCAAGGTCACAGAGTATGTCTACACTGCACTAAGGAGTAAGTCTCCCCACCTGGGTAGGCAGATCTGCACTAGCCTGGCTCAAGCTAGCATACGGATAATAGCAGTGCAGCCATTGCACCTCTGGCAGAGACTCCGGATAGAAATCAGAACCAGAGCCAGGTGGGGCTTCAGAGCCTAAGCTGCCACCAGAACCTCAGCATTCACACTGCTATAATTGTAGGGTACTTGCTCAAATATGGACTGACAGCTTGCACTGAGCTGTAAACATACCTATTTTTTTTAACATCTTTCAAAAATTCACCACTGGGCAGAGGGCTCAGGCCCCAGTCCTGCCTCATGGGCCATGCAGATGGACTGGTGTGTCTATGTAGAATCCCATTAGTTTCAATGGGGCCCTGCCCGGGTGTAGCATTCTGCCCCTGTGGATCACAAGGTAGGATCAAGGCCTATGAAGTTTCAGCCCCTGAAAGAACATTTTTAAGACCAGGGGGAGGTGCAGAGGGTGGAGGGAGAGGGGTTTATCATAAAATGGCTCTAATCTAATACACATGGCAGTTGTGATATCATTGCCACTAGCACAGAAACCAGGGTGTGCACAGCCATGACTGCTCAAAATCTCAGGGCTGGTCCCAAGTTTTGTTAAAATGCAGCGATGGATCTGAAATGTAATTAACAGCTATAAAAATGCATTCTTCTTTGGAGTTCTTACAAAAAGGGTTTTAATTTGCACCAAAAACTTTGCATGTCATTTTTAAAGTTCACCTCCTGATGGAGCAAGCTCAGAATTTAGTACTCTTGCTGTTTGTGTAGTTCCCTAGGAACAATATTTTAATGCTAGCAAGAAAACAGAGGATATGGACAAGAAAGTTGGATGTCTTGATCACTGTTCCCCATAAGCTGAGCACTTGGGCAGCCACTCAGGAAGTTTCAAATGCCACCCAGCTGATTAACAGAGCACCCACAGTGCCCACAGCTAGCAGCATATGTTTCTACAGGTGGTGCACATCTACATATGTCTCAGTGCATACAGCAAAATTTATTCCACACATGTATGGAGGAGGGGAAAAAAGGGAACCTTGATCTTGGTCACTTAAAGCAGTCTTGCCTGTTGTAGAAGTGTGCATATAATGACCATTCTAGATTAATTTCTGGGTTCATTAAAACAATTTATACCACAATCATTTTGCATTTTGTTCTAGCCTTTTATTAGTTGCAATTATGGAGATACAGTAGCCCTGTTTACACAGCTCTAACAAGTCAGGACCTATAGTACATTATTGGCTTAAGCCCCCCATTTCCAACTTGCAGTCCGTTCTCAACAGACTCAATCTGAAGTTGGAAACACTCCCTGTAGGAAATGTGCACATCCTTGCTTACACAAGAACAGAACATAATAACTTTAGGTACTGTAAGTTGCAAGTTCAACTTACAAAGATCAACCCTGACTTGTCATTGCTCTCAGCATGTTCACAATGAGATCAGAGTGCTTCAGTGAGTGCTCAGATTATTTTAACTCGACAAGGGACATAGGTGAGCGTGTTCTACTTCACTGTTATTCCAAGCTCTGACTCAAGAGAGAAAATGAGAGCTGCTCACTGTTTAACATGCATTCAAAGCACTGCCAATCTAAAATGGCTGCTCAGTAATACTTTAATTGCAGTTTCATGGAAACAAATTGCTATTTAATTGCAATAAGCTTTTCTGTGGCTTAGCTGGACTGACAATAGACATACACCTGGAACCAAAGCAACAAGCAACAGCAATGGCTAGTACTTTGTTTTATAGGTTCTGGTAAAGAGGTCAGTCCAAGAATACAACCACTTAGAGATAATGCAACCCTAAAGCAGGTTAGTACTTAAAATTAAACGTTGTGGCATCCATTGACTTTATTCTCTCTCTCTTAATGGAGCTGTTTGGAATACTGGTTCATGGCTGTTTGCCAGGCTCTGATCTACAACTCTTGGACAGCAGCGAGTTTAAAAAAAATTAATTTCAAATTATATCAGTCATAATAAGGGATATGAATTCATACTATATTGGCATTTGCAATTTTTTTAGTATTTAACCTAAAATTAGCAGATGCAAATTTTATTAGTGTTAACTAATAAGGCAAACAGGAGCCAAACTCAATGTGGTTAATGTGTGACAATTTCAGATGCTTCATTCTGGGGCAACAGCCTCATTTTATATTTCATAAGATACTGCATAACCTGTTTAAATATTTAAAGATAAATCATGGAAGACAGGAAAGACAGTATCTTGTGGCAAACAGAATTTGGTTCGGAAAGGCTTAATGTCCTTTCCTGCTGGGATGAGTAAATCTCATAACTAGACAGCTGGATAGGTAAAAAACATTAAACCCTTTGAGAAGGCAATCTTTTTTACAAAATTGTTTCATTAATAAGAGTGACAATTTATATGATTGAGACATTTATGCAATATAAACAGAACATTTTATCAGTTCACTATAATGATTTCAGATTAGTAATATTTCATTTTTTAAACATTCATCTTTGAAAGTGTGGCAGCTCTTACTAAATGACACTGGATTTGTATGGCTTTTCAGAAACACTAAGCAGTATATATTTCAGACTCTGTAGTAAACACATGATAAAAAGGTGAACAAGTACATGTTTTTCCTTGTAGACATCCTTAAGAGGAAAAAATAGCACAAGTTGTTTCGCACATAAGGACAATCTAAGAAGCCTTCTATCCACACCCAGAAACCCCATTAAAGTTCATTTTGTTTGAAATGCCTCCGGTTTCAAGAAAGTGTTTTACCTAAAGCAAGTCTACTACTTAAATATGTTCCATTGTATATTCATAGCTCCATTAGTCCTCCTCCAATTTTGCACATCAAAGCAAAGGCTTCACCACTTGCCTGTGGATTATGCTAACATGAGTGACATTTGTAATCTTATAGGTCTGCAACTTGAGAAATGCTTTTAAAGCTCGCTATTAAATAGGTAGCTGTGCTTTATGAACCAGTCATATAATAGTTTATTTAAAGCCTTTAATGAACTTCAACCTCTACATCACTAAATGCCATACTACATTACTCACTAAAAGTTATTAACCATCTTCTTAGCACTTCTAGATTATTGGACAACTAAAAAGCTGTACGTGGTAGATTTAAATACTCTACCATGAGTGCTTATATTGATAGACTATAAAAGATGTCTACAATCTCACTAATACTTGGATTCTATATTCACATGTCTCAAAGCATCTTTGCAAAGAAATTAAAGCAGCACAATTTGTAGGACTCTACCTAAAGATTTAGTACTGGATCAAAAAAAAGCTTAGTAGACTTCTGAAAAATCTGTAATTATTTTTTAAATAAGCCTCTGAAAACTATCCATAACTGATATTTTGTAAAATACCATACACTTCATACACTCACACCTTTATCTTTTGTATTCCACAGCATATGGTCAACCAATCTCTCCTCTCCTAAAGAAGTTCCTTATTTTTTTCTAAACAGAAATTCAGTAGACTTTGAATACAGTGAAGGCCAAGAAATAGGATGCAAGGAGAAGCTTGTTTAGAAACACAGAAAGCTGGACTTCAGGTTAGGGCTCCCATCAGCATCACCAGGGCTGCTCTGTAACCAGGCAAAGTGAATTCATAAGTTTTTTTAAAAGCACAACTAAAAATGTGAATAGAAATATTATATACTTCAAGTATGATAGTAGTGACTTTTGCTAATGTTTAACAATGTTGTAATGCAGTAGAGGCATTATCCAGGCCCCCTTAACATTGTTTCCTGGTAGAAGACATACAGTATATGTCCTGAGGCTCTTATATTTTTCCTGTATCTCGCAAGATCATGGAATGGTGTTTTTTGTTGTTTTTTTTCCTGAATGTTGTATGGTTAGTCAACAAGCATTTCAAGGAAAAAGCTAGTTGAAATCCTACTTCTTCAAACTTGGGGGGGGAGGGGGGGGGGGAGACGATCACATTTCAGAACATGTTAGTGCCAAATCTTATAGCCAAGATTCAGAGATATTACTATACAAGTACTCCTCCTCATAGGAATACCCAGTGCAAGAATTGTGGCAGAGCATACATTCTCTTGTAAGTTTTTCGTGTAACAATTTTTTAAATGCAGTCTTCCCTTCTGAAGAATGGCTAGAGAAGGAAAGACCATGGTTACTTTTGTACATACCAAGATTCATTGTAACATGGCTGAACTGTAATGATATGCTTGCTGTTATCAGAATTAATATTCAGAACAAAAAAATTTTTGGAGCATTGCTCTGTACTTCTGCCAAAAGTGACACAGTTAAGTAGTTTGACAAATTCCTTACTGGGAGGAAACTATAAAAAGAAAACTAGATTTAAAGTTATTTACAATTAAAGAAACAGCTACATAAAGTTTAGAATGTCGTATATAACAAAGCAAGGCTTTTAAAACCCGAAGTCAATTAAATGTTTTTGTTTTAAGTTTTTATTATTTAAATACACCATACTAGAGCAAATGTCTCTGAAAATATCACAAATAAAAGATTTTTCTTCATTCAGCAAATTAGAAGTAGGTGAAAATTTCTACACAGTAGCTGCTATGAGCCTGACTTTTTTTTCCTTTTTTTTTGGCGCCATGGGAAGTAGCAACAGTAGGACAAAAACACTTACATGCATACATACATTGTATTTTACAGAGATACAATAAAAGTGTTTGTGATAGAATATCACAAAAGCCACATCTTTCCTTTACCTCATGTTCAGTTTGATTGAAACACATTTCCTTACAACACTTAAATATACAAAGAGCAAACAGAATGTTGTTAAGGTAAAACACTGGGTACAAACTCTGGCCAGTGCCCTGCTAATTGGTAATGAGGGTAGAAAGCAGATTTGAATACTGCTTTTAATTAGCTTCAACCCCCCCTCCCTCCCCCAACTCCCACAGATGTCCTCCAGTGGATTTTTTTTTCCATTTTCTCTACAGTCTCCCATTAGCCCAGGTTCATGGAGTCCTTAAGGTTCATATTCAGTCATTTTAATACACCGATAAATGTAGGAAGGGCAATCAAGAATAAAGAAGGTGCAATGGCATGGAGCTGGCATTGATGCTAGCTACAAAGGTGACTTGTCTACTGGAGACATGGGATCCATCTGTGATGAACAAAATTTGAGATGAAGGCACGCATTCTGCATTACTCTGACCTCTTAGCAGACCTGTAAGAAATAAAAAATGGGCATCTTAGCTAACAAGCTAAATTTGAGATATGAAACTCCAACATACTGCTTTTGTCTTCTTTTATTCACTAATCTTTTTTATTAGATCACTTTCCAGCTGTGACTTGATTAAGGCTTTCTATACTACTCATTCATGTCACTAATGTTCAAACTCTGAAGAACTAAAATAAACATTTTCTGCAGGTTTTAACTGGAAGAGATCATAATAAGTGTACTTTCTGAAAGTCTCAGGTGTGAAATCTTACAATGAAAAAGGTGTTTTTTCTGGGCCCCTTTTGAAAGAAGTGAAATGGTATGCCTGGCCTTTGAAGAAGCTAAGTAATATGATCTTGTAATTGGAAGAATATAAGTGTGCAAAGCAAATAAGAAATGCAGCCAATATCCTTCCAAGGCAGCTTTGGTTAATATTCTGCATAGCACGAGAGCTAGACAGAGATATTTGGGGATTTTTCTCCTCCCCCTCCCCCTTTTAAAAATTTCTCATCTGCTATGTTACTTAATGTTACATAAACATTTTAATATCTGAAGTCAAACATGGTCTTCCACACTGATGTGTTAATGAATTGTGATAATTAAAAGTGCCTAGCTCCAGAGAAATCTAACTTTCATGGATAAAGTACAAATGATCATCCACAGTCTTCAAATACAATCTGTTTGCAATTACCAAAATGAAATAATATGTATTAGATTTTTATGGTTTTTAAATGATATTTCAAGCTTCCCAGGAAGTTCTTTTCACCCTTTAAGTTACTAAAAGCCTGAGGTCTAGTAGTAACTGCAACCCCCCACTTTCAAGCTAATTAAAGTAGAGGAGGCTTGGAGGTTTAATTCCCCAGAGCTGAAGCTCAGTGTGAGAAAGGTAATTTGTCTGTCCAGAACAAAGATTAGGGAGCAGCCAGCAAGCATATTTAATAAATGAGCATCAAATATCCTCTACTATGGACACAGACAACACCAATTATGTAACTACAAGGGAATTGTTGAGTGATATGTAAACGAAGATTTTTTTTTAAAAAAAATCTTCTCTAAGAGATAGCTTGCATCTTGCTATTCTAACTCATACTTTATTTAAAAGTTTAAGAGCTAAAGATAAGTGAACACTCCAAAACATTGCTCATGGGTGCAAAACTTACACCACTTTGAGAAATAGAAATGCTGCAACAAGCGAGAAATAGTAAAATACTCTGAACTGCTAGAAATGACGAATTAGGTGCAGATTCTAAAATGTGCTTCCATGGCAGGGAACCCTCTCCCCAGCTCTTTAAATAATGGGGCACCCAGGACCTTATGTCTTAGCACTCCAGGGCTTTGCATTGTGCTTGTAACCAACACAGTTTAAAGACTAGGGATGTTAAATTGCTGTTATCTGAATAATCATGTAGTCAATACAATTTGTATCAACTACACGATTAGCCAATAAGGACCAATCTTCAGAGCCACAGCAAGTGTAGCTGCAGCAGTCAGCTCAAGCCGGGACTGAGCAATCCCAACTTGTGCTGGCTCCAGAAGCCACTCACACTACAGTTTTGCATTTTAAATGCAGTAAGAGCCCGGCGGCTCTTACTACATTTAAAACGTAGAGGCACAGTCTCCTGGACCAGCACAAGCCAGGACTGCTTGGTCTCAAACTCGTTCTGAGACCAGCAATGCTTGTTCACCATACCTCGCTCTGGCCTCCACAAACAGAGGCTGCTTCAGCACCAGCTCCTGTTCGCCGTGGCCAGCCACCATGAACAGGGGCTGCTTGCTGGCAGAGGCCCCTGTCCGCAGTGAGTCTTGGCCCACTGTGGGCAGAGGCTGCTTCCCAGCAGCCTCTCCTATCCGCCCTCCCCCCACACCACCACTACCAGGCTGCCTCTGATAGAGGCAGCAGGGCAGGTGGGTGGCACTGCAGAGCTGGTGCTGGGGGGAAGCTGGCTTTTAAGCTGGCTCCCCCAGCACCAGCTCCTGTCCTTCCCCTTTGCTGCCTCCAGGAGAGAGAAGTAGATATTCCAGCTGACTATCCAATAAGCTTATGCTTATCAGGTAATCGACTACTCACTAACATCTCTATTAAAGCACTCCTTTTTTTCCAAAATACACAGCAAGTGATGAAGAGTTGTAGGTAAAACATAGCTTAAAAAGGTGAAAGACAGGAAGGTAAAAGGCAGGAAGAGTTAATATCATTGCATGTATTTTTTTATGTGAAAAGCAATGTTAAATAGTCTATTTAGCTCGGATCTGTGCCAATCATAGTATAAACTGTGGCTTTACATTTGAGAACTCTATTGACCAAAACCATAGTAAGTTTACCCCAGAGCTATCAAATATAGCTTCATAAAACAGAGTCACAGTACCAAGAACTCCTACTTGTATTAAACTCTGCTCAGATCCCTAATAGCTAGTTAGCTGTGAATAGCTGTGTCAAATTCTGCTCTGCACATAACCTTTAGTGAAAGAGCAAAAACCCAGATTGACTGGCCTGTAATGTTTAATACTGGGTATTATATCTATTTCAGCTAATGCTGTTTAACTGGAAGTATGTTTTTATTCAGTAGCCCCATAACAGATTTTGGAAAGTGTTTCTAATATGTACATCCTTTAAAATAGTGGTTTCTTTAAAATGCAGAGAACATTTTTGCACCTTCCTCTTTAGCTTCCAAGACTCTTGAAGTCAGACCCTAGCCAGTTTCCTGACATATATTTCATATTCGTATTAGTCCAATTCCCCCTGTGAAAGTGGGTATGAAGAAAGGATTCATAAGATATACTAATTGTGAGATTTTGCACTCCAATTTTCTCCTTAACACCTCTGCCTGCCTCATTATATACTGTAGCAATGCAGTTAATAGCCAATGATAGTGATAATGAGGCCCTGTTCTTATTAAATGCTTCCTCTGCATTTAGCTCCTAGTAGGACAGCAGCAATTTTGCAAGCGCGAAAGCCAGTTTTACTTCTCTTTTCCTCACTCTGTCTCCTGGTACTTATTGTAACTAAATCATTTTTGTTTTGCTAAAGCATAGCAGGAAACTGATAAAACTAAGTGACAATTTAGACATCCATTTGAAGTTGCAATAGCACAGGGCAAGTGAATAAAGCACTTTTTTCAGAATTGCAAACTTTTTACTATTGTATACAAAGATGAATGGTTTTACCTATATTTCTAAATGGGTTCTCTACAACTGTTCATTTTACGGATTCATTGCCAACTAGCCTGTATTATAGATTGTTTCATTAAGCTACACAGTAGTATACACCTATAAATCCTTACATGTGTTTATACTTCCATGAACAGATCTCATATTCTTTTGCATAACTATTTAGTAGTGAGGAACAAGTAATTAGGACTCAGTAATCAACCCAGTTATCCTGATTGACAAATTAAGTAAATAAGTGTTCATATTTTGATGTAATTACACTTCACTTTCTAAGAGACTGGAAATATTCTAAAAAGTATTCAGTATATTTGTGCAGCATAAGAGGCAAATATGCCTATAGTAATATAGCAATGCAACACAAAACTAATAAAAATAGAAACCAGTTTGTGTTTTCCTGTACAAACTTATCCACTAAAGAAACCATTTAAAATTCTTCTTTTGTATGTTACAGAATACTTAAGAAGCCTAGCATTTTCCCTAGATATTTTTAATCTTCTGAATTCCTATTTGCAGATAAATGTTATTTTTTGTGATCCTTACAGACATTAATGAAGTTCCTATTGTAAATCTATAAAGAATTACCAACTGAAGTGTGCACTTTTTGTTTCAGTGCAATAACTCAGTGCTGTGTGATTGCCTGGGTTAATGATGAAAAAGTCAAATATACTATCAGAGCTGATGGAAAAATCTATCACCAATCTGAAATTAAAATTCATCTGTGGTCAATAAGATTTAATATCCATGCAAGTGGCGCTGTAAAGAGTAAATGAATCAATGTCATCAATACATAATCAGTATGAAATATGAGGTGAATAAAATTATGTGCAAGAGTCATACATTCACTCTTTTCTGGACCAGTGTGGAATGAACAGTCTCTTAACTGAAGGTTGACAGTAATTGTTACAAATTAGGCACAGCAGTTATCAAAATGCACTCACTTGCATAGCTATAGAACTTATTAAGGATATTAAAATAGATCTAAAACTATCCAGTTCTAAGGGGTACAGGAAAACTGTTGATAGATTTTTTTTTTTCCCCTCTGCTACTACTACATAATGTGTATACTCATAATTTACTTGCAGCTGTG
Organism: Pelodiscus sinensis; assembly: GCF_052426305.1. NCBI lineage: Eukaryota > Metazoa > Chordata > Testudines > Trionychidae > Pelodiscus > Pelodiscus sinensis. The sequence goes on along the minus strand of NC_143060.1, from coordinate 33,458,712 downwards.
AGCCAAAACCTGTAAAAGCACAGAGATACACAATCTCTACTGAAAGATTAGTGTTATGGAGAGAGAAGAGAATAAAACTTTGGTTTATAAATAACATGTTAAAATGTCAGACTACTTTTCTAAGGATACTACAGTTTTAGAATATTAGTTTAGGAAACACACTCAATTATGTTAGTCTGAGACGGCATGTGTCCTAATTTCTATTAATTCAGAAACCTTTTCTTCATAAGATATTAATTACCATAATTAAAGGATCTAATTTCCCCTTCTACAATAACTTGTTCACTTGCAATCCTTAATCTCAACATTATAAAATTAAATGGTTCTCTTTACATAGAGTTTATATTAGGGTTTGCTCCCCACATTCCATTATATTGTATAACTAGTAATGATAGAGATACCCAAAACTGAATAAACTAATGCAACTTTCATATTTAAGGGTTTCTATTGTCTCCCAAATTACTATAACTAAGTTCAATTATTCTGAAGTCTCTTAAACAGCAGGGGCGGAGGAGATGCAAGGGAACAGCGTACACTAGTAGTTTGAAAAGAAATTGATCTTTATGTAGTTCTAAAAAGCTTATTAGTAAATTGTGAGTATTCACCTTCTGGTCTGGCAGTAGTGGATTGCTCTGAAGTGAATTCAAATGGCCATTGATGAGAGCTGTAGGTCTATCATGTTCACAAAATAAACTGCCATTGATGTAGTGAAACCGGTCTCCTGGGACCAGGCGATTCCGGCAGGTAGAGCACGTAAAACACTGAAAAGGAAAGACAGTAAATGAAACTGGCACAAATTAAAAATGCTACAGGTTTAAATATTATTCTTGAGAGGCTATCAGTAAAACATGAGGTCTGAAGCTGGTTAGTTTCTATGATCACCAAAGATAGCATTTGACTTGCCTGCTATTACAAAACTGAAGCGTAGTTTTACTGATTATTAGAGGGCTATACTATGAACCATGGGAAGTTTTATAACACATTCTTATGAGTAAGTAATTGCCCTGCACATTATGGCTACATGAAAGACGGAGAAGTTATACTATGTAGGAATCACATTGTGAAGTAGTGCCTTAGCCAAGTCAACAGAAAGGAAAAGAGACCTACCTTAAGATGATAGACATTGCCTTGTGCCCTCATGACCAGCTCACTAGCAGGAATTGACTGTCCGCAAGCACTGCAAGCGCCACTATTCCCAAATAACCTGAAAAA